>NC_088227.1:41667410-41839910 GCF_036934945.1 Oncorhynchus masou masou | reverse complement strand
CATCAATCTACACACAATAACTCATAATGACAAAGCGAAAACAGGTTTTTTGAAATGTTTGCAAATGTATAGAAAACTAAAATATCTTATTTACATAAGTATTCAGACACTCCACTATGAGATCCGAAATTGAGCTCAGGTGCATCCTGTTTCCATTGATCATCCTTGTGATGTTTCTACAACTTGATTGGAGTCCACCTGTGGTAAATTAAATTGATTGGACATGATTTGGAAAGGCAGACACCGGTCTATATTAGGTCCCACAGTTGACAATGCATGTCAGAGCACAAACCAAGCCATGAGGTTGAAGGAATTGTCTGTACAGGTCCGAGAAAGGATTGTGTCGAGGCACATATCTGGGAAAGGGTACCAAAATATGTCTGCAGCATTGAAGGTCCCCAAGAACACACAGTGGCCTCCATCATTCTTAAATGGAAGAAGTTTGGAACCACCAAGACTCTTCCTAGAGCTGGGTGCCAGGACAAACTGACCAATCAGGGGAGAATGACCTTGGTCAGGGAGGTAACCAAGAACCCGATGGTCACTCTGACAGAGCTCCAGAGTTTGTCTGTGGAGATGGGAGAACCTTCCAGAAGGACAACCGTCTCGGCGGGACTCCACCGATCAGGCCTTTATGGTAGAGTGGCCAAACAGAAGCCACTCATTAAAAGGCACATGGCAGCCCGCTTGGAGTTTGCCAAAGGGCACCTAAAGGACTCTCAGAACATAAGAAACAAGACTCTCTGGTCTGATGATACATCTATTGAACTCGTTGGCCTGAATGCTAAGTGTTACGTCCTGAGGAAACCAGACACCACTCATCACCTGGCCAATACCATCCCTACGGTGAAGCATGGTGGCGGCAGCATCATGCTGTGGGGATGTTTTTCAGCAGCAGAGACTGGGAGACTAGTCAGGATCGAGGGAAAGATGAACAAAGTAAAAGAGAGATCCTTGATGAAAACCTGCTTCAGAGCGCTCAGGACCTCAGACTGGGGCGGAGGTTCACCTTCCAACAGGACAAATACTCTAAGCACACAGCCAAGACAACACAGGAGTGGCTTTGGGACTCTGAAAGTCTCCGAATGTCCTTCAGTGGCCCAGCCAGAGCCCGGACTTGAACCCAATGGAACATCTCTGGAGAATCCTGAAAAAAGCTGTGCAGCGACGCTCCTCATCCAACCTGACAGAGCTTGAGAGGAACTGCAGAGAAGAATGGGAGACACTCCCCAAATACAGGTGTGCCAAGCTTGTAATGCCAGTAAAAAAAAAAACATTTCTAAAAACCTGTTTTTCCTTTGTCGTTATGGGGCATTGTGTGTAGATTGATGCGGAACAACAACTTAATCCATTTAAGAGTAAGGCCGTAATGTAACAAAATGTGGAAAAAGTGAAGGGGTTCCAAAACTTTCCGAAGGCACAACTCTTGACCATACAGAGCCCTGTGAGGAATCGGGCGCCATTTCAGATGCAACCAGAGTCAATAGTGTGCATAGAAACCTGATCAAGTGTGCTGTGTACCAATAGCAGAACTGGAGGAAGAGTTTGAACGGCTTTCTCTGCCTGCCTGGTACCGTCATGGTTTTCATGGATCGCAATGTCAACTAAAATCAGAACACTGGTATTCAATTACCGGCCATACAAACAACAAGCTTGCTATAGAATTCTACATTCATGTTTGGAAAATTCCCATTCCCAAGCGAGTCATCCTATTTATTTATTTATTTTATTTCACCTTTATTTAACCAGGTAGGCTAGTTGAGAACAAGTTCTCATTTACAACTGCGACCTCTGGTCAAGATAAAGCATAGCAGCGTGAACAGACAACAACACAGAGTTACACATGGATGTTGATGGGCTTTTTCATATGACATCATACAAATGTCTAGGTCCAATCACACAACACATTTCTTTGTGTAGATGTGTCTTGCGTCAATGCTTTTTTTTGCTTGTTTTGTAAAAATGCCAATTAGTGTATCCACTATGACCCAGGTTCGCCCTGTATAAAAGCATCGGTCCTCGTCACCCACAGCTGACCTCCTGATCCTCAACCCACTCGCTCTAGTTGCCAGATCCTGCTCTGCAATGGCCTATAGTCTGCCTGTCACTATGGCCAAAATCACAGCCTGTTCTGTTCACTGCTCAATAAAACTGACTTCTTTGTTTGCTCAATCCCGTGGCTTGGCCTGCTCAGTTTCACTCCGACAGCTGAAAGAGAACGCCAAAAATACAGCTTTAAAAATGTCACTAACTCTTTACCAGACAGACTTTGGGGTGAAATTCCATTAAGCTTAACACAAAAACACCCTTCATGGGTTCCTCAGATATAAACTGAATCAATAGCCTGATCCCAGATCTGTTTGTAGATTTGGCATGACAATGCCCATAGGCGTTGGCTATACAGCACAGACAGATCTGGGACCAGGCTTCTGAATCTAAGCTTATTGATCAATAACTAGTCAGAAATAGGCAATAAAGAAATATTTACCCCATGTCCAGGAAGTAAACAAAGAAGGAAATGGTTAGATTGTACAGGAATCAAATGATCTTTTAAGGCAAGAAACCTTTATCTGCAACTAAGATGCTCATCATCTTAGATAAATAATCTCTCTATACATTTACAGGACATGATTATTCTCAAAACACTGAAAATGTCTCTCGTTCTTCCTCTCCCTGCCATTCCTCACTGTTTCACAGTTTCACTTTTCTCCAGTCGTCTCTGTACATGCCTCCTCATGACAACCGCGGTCAGGGTGCTACATAGTGCTAGGGCGAGGAAGGATACACCGGCGAACCACAGCTGCCTCTCCCCATACAACTGCAGCACTGTATCCCTCCGACTGCCATAGTCCAGGAAAAGGGCCTCCAGCTGACACAGCGTACACAGAGACAGGAAGAGGTGGAAGATCTGGTGACCCTGACCCATGATGTCACAATGCCCCGGGAAGAACCTCTCAGGAACAGGGCAGGAGAAGAAGAAGGCTGCAAGCAGGAAGGCGGCCATCTAAAAATGGAGGACCACAATGGAAACAAGTCAGTTGACTCTGTGAATTGTGTTTGTTTAAAAAAAAATCCTCAATCATTTTTGTGTGTGTTGTATTCTCACGGCTCAGGCAACTCTATGGGCCAGTTACCCAGACACAGATGGGAGCTTCTCCATTGACCATGCTTTGTAGACTAGGACTTGGCTTTCGTTATCTGTGTCTGGGAAAATCGGCCCATAGAGTTGCCACAGCCATGATAATTCCCTCCATTCATTCACCCCCCCACCTGCAGGGCGTGGAGTGGCAGGGCGGGGTCCTGACCCCAGGGTACGGTAGCCAGGCGGTGGGCTACAGGGCTGATGTCCAGGAAGTAGGCCATGCTGGTGGGGATCAGCTGGCAGATCTTCCTCCGGAGCGGGTAAGGCCGGCGGTAGCGTGACTTGGCAAAGCAGCAGCTGGCACAGGACAGCCAGCCAAGTAAGGCAGCACCAGGGAGGAACCAGAGCCCTAGAGGTAGAACAGTTTGTCATTCCACAGTATTAAGAATAGGGTGATATTGCCATTAGATGCTGATCCTGGGTCACTTTTGCATTCCCCCCCCACTAATGGTTAAAGTTAGGATCGAGGGAGGAGAAGCTGATCCTAGAACAGTGTCTAGGGGAAATTTCACCCCGGAGCACAATTTTACAACAATCGGCAATACATATTACAGATTTAAAAGCCACCATGTGGGACCACTTAGTAAGTGTTAAGAGACTGTAATCCTCCGTAGGCAATTATAACACAACATCAGAATCAGGTACGCTGAAAACGAAACACAATGTACCTAAGGCATCCAAAATGGCATTCTTTTCCCTTTTGGGCCCAGGTGAAAAGTAGTGCACTACATCGGGCGTCACTTGGGATGCGGCAGACAGGTTGAATAAAGTGCACTAGAGTGTGGAGAGAAAGCGTGTTGCCATAGCAACAATAAAAAACACAAACTACCTACGGGGCTCTCCCTCCAGGCTGGCTCAGAGCAGTAGAAATAGTGAGCCAGGGAACAGCCATACTGATACACAGACACACCCACGTAGTCCAGGAAGAACAGAGTATAGTGAGCCAGCTCAGAGTGGGACTGAAGCAGGTGGGCTGCTACGCTACAACACAAGTAGGTGAGGGCAGACAGTATGTACAGGCAGAGAGGCAGGGACGCCGAGTCTAGGGACAATCCATAGGCCCAGACGCGTAGTAGCACCAGGGGACCTGCCAGAAGGTGTGTCCAGACGTTGAGGGATTCATTGTGTCTCTGGAAGAGGCTGAGGACGTAACAGCGCCAGTCTTGCCCCACCGGGCGGTAGCCAGAGAGGATGTAAGGCTCCTGGAACAGAGTGGGGACGCAGGACACAGGGACGGTGGGGCTGGGGGAGGGGAGGGTGGGGAGTGAAGAGGGGAGGATGTCTGAGAGGTGAGGCAGCCGGCTGAGCTGCTTCACACTCAGAGTCAAGGTACTGAGACGCCCCAGGGCTCCGCTGGACATGATGATGGAGAGGTGGGGCAAGGGAAGGAAAGAGGGATGGAGGGAAAGAGGTGGGAATGGGTATAGAGGAGGAGTAGGGTGGAAAGTTGATTTGGAAAGACTTGGGTTTTGCTGTGGAAACAGAGAGAAACAAAATGCAGTTAAGATTATTTAAGAATCAAAGTATAGAGTAGGTTGTATTGAATTCTGTATTATACCAACAGTAGAAACTAGGTCAAAACCGATGCTGCTTAAAATGAGGCAGGCTGACAGACACACATTTCTCACATAGCTGGTCATCTGGGAATTGGTTCACCGGTCTGTCAGCTTACACTGGGAAGCAGGTAGGTAGGCTAGCATGCAGCAGAGAGCAGGCATGCAGTCATACCTGGAAATTGTTACCTCTGGCCTGCTACCTAACCCAGTACCCTAGTCTCACTGCCTCCCTTGACACCCCACCCACACACTACGGAATGACAACAGCCACCCTATCTATGGCGTCAGCAGCGATACTAATAAGCACCTACGGAGACCAAAGACAAACATATACACCCAGAGAATACAAACCAAGCCAGGATTGTGACTGATACAGTGCCAACCTGAAAGGGGACACTTCTGAAACTCCTAACAGCCACCTTACCTTCCTCACATTAAGCGTGATTGTGTCAGATATTAGTGGTGACATTTCCCTTATTTGAAAAACTTTACAACCGGGGTTGTCATTTATGGGTGAAATGCTTCTACAATTAGCCTGGGTAGCCAGTCTGTTTGAGATATCATTCCACTCCTTGTTATCATGCGTTCGACAATAGCCTGGGTAGCCAGTCTGTTTGAGATATCATTCCACTCCTTGTTATCATGCGTTCGACAATAGCCTGGGTAGCCAGTCTGTTTGAGATATCATTCCACTCCTTGTTATCATGCGTTCTACAATAGCCTGGGTAGCCAGTCTGTTTGAGATATCATTCCACTCCTTGTTATCATGCGTTCGACAATAGCCTGGGTAGCCAGTCTGTTTGAGATATCATTCCACTCCTTGTTATCATGCGTTCTACAATAGCCTGGGTAGCCAGTCTGTTTGAGATATCATTCCACTCCTTGTTATCATGCGTTCTACAATAGCCTGGCCCCAGATCTAGGATCAGGTTACTTGTACAAGGGGAGAAAAGACTAGAAAGACAGGGATGAGGCAAACAGCATTCTAGCCAATACAACTACAAAAACAGATGAGGCAAACAGCATTCTAGCCAATACAACTACAAAAACAGCTGAGGCAACAGCATTCTAGCCAATACAACTACAAAAACAGATGAGGCAAACAGCATTCTAGCCAATACAACTACAGATGATGCAACAGCATTCTAGCCAATACAACTACAAAAACAGATGATGCAACAGCATTCTAGCCAATACAACTACAAAAACAGCTGAGGCAACAGCATTCTAGCCAATACAACTACAAAAACAGCTGAGGCAACAGTATTCTAGCCAATACAACTACAAAAACAGCTGAGGCAACAGCATTCTAGCCAATACAACTACAAAAACAGATGAGGCAAACAGCATTCTAGCCAATACAACTACAAAAACAATTGAGGCAACAGCATTCTAGCCAATACAACTACAAAAACAGATGAGGCAAACAGCATTCTAGCCAATACAACTACAAAAACAGCTGAGGCAACAGCATTCTAGCCAATACAACTACAAAAACAGATGAGGCAACAGCATTCTAGCCAATACAACTACAAAAACAGATGAGGCAAACAGCATTCTAGCCAATACAACTACAAAAACAGATGAGGCAACAGCATTCTAGCCAATACAACTACAAAAACAGCTGAGGCAACAGTATTCTAGCCAATACAACTACAAAAACAGATGAGGCAAACAGCATTCTAGCCAATACAACTACAAAAACAGATGAGGCAACAGCATTCTAGCCAATACAACTACAAAAACAGATGAGGCAAACAGCATTCTAGCCAATACAACTACAAAAACAATTGAGGCAACAGCATTCTAGCCAATACAACTACAAAAACAGATGAGGCAAACAGCATTCTAGCCAATACAACTACAAAAACAGATGAGGCAACAGCATTCTAGCCAATACAACTACAAAAACAGATGAGGCAACAGCATTCTGCACTGGCTGCGTGGAGTGTCTGTCTGTCTCTATCCATGTCAGTGGCCCATTATCAGCATTCAACTAAACCTCTAGAATCTAGAAGAAAATGACCAAAAATGGGATAAGCACAAGAAGCAATGAGAGAGAGAGAGAGTTCTAGATTAATGTAAAAGGAGAAATAATATATTAAAAAAAATGCTAGACAAGTTATTATCCTCTCATATTCAAATTATTGTTTGAAAATATAGAAATCTCACCTGTATTTCTGTATGTCCCTGAATGTCTAGACAGAACACACCTGTTGCTGGGAGCCGTCGCAGTTATCAAATACCACTACAGCGCTAGACCCCCTTCCACATCGTTTTTCATTTCTACATCGATTTCGTGATGCTGATGGTGAAGCCTATTCTCAAGCAGACAGCGAGTGGTAGCAGCACGACAGGTGAACTCTAGCAATCTACGAGTGACAGCATAGCAACCCAGCTGCAAAGAAGTGATTTGGGAGACTGGGCGTGCCTAAAAAGGTATGCTAAACGATTGGGCTAAACAGAAGAACGCCCAAAACTCAAGGACTGACCTACATTTTCCGAGGCAGTGGCGCTATGAAAAAAAAGATCTAATCCTAAAGCTACGCACATAGGGTTACGCATCACAATAAAATATATAGCCTGGGATATTTTGTGTCTCATAATATAATCACAATAGCTTATCAAAACAACCATTTTTTCATGCGCACGAGAAACGTAAAACATGATTTATTATTGAAGCATAATATAATATGATATGTTGATAATTGATTTCGAATAGCATTCTAATATATATTTTTTGCATTTTTACATGTGAATATGCAGAACCTCATTATACGTTTAAAAACCAATCAGTGCCTATGCGTTACAATACATACACTACAATGCACTACACAATTACATACTTTGCAAATAATGCAATGGCCACAGCTCGTTTTAGTTAAATAGCGTCATCTGGTGTACTATCGGTGGAAGAGCGTCGTTTGTGGGACCAGGCAATGCAAGGGGTGCTTAGAAGATATTGAACATGCGCCATAGGCAGCTGGTGCATGTTCTATAGTGTATCTTCCGAGTCTCTCTTCTTGCCATGGCAGGGGAAATTTGTTTTGGGGGGGATGGTGCTGAGGAAAAGTATATTTCTTCCTGCTCTGCTGTTGAGTATTTTTCTCCTCTCATAGAGGAGCAATAAAGATTTGAAAATATATATATATCTATTTTAAATAATATTAATTACTTTTTAAATGTTATTTATCACCACACTACGGAATGACAACAGTAGTGGGTCTGAATCACCCCTCAGTACATCTACTTCCCATGGCTCCAGTTCTGTTTGTGCTCTTACCAATGTCAAGGATGTCACGCTGCCTGCTTAGCGGGTATCACTTCCTCCCGATTCGTCCCGTACCTGGCTCGAACCATCCTCCCTCAGGCATATTAGCTGATCTAATGCTTGCTCGTGATTTTACACAAGCGGGACATAAGGCTGAGTAAGTTTTACACATCGTCACGTGCTACACTAACATGAAAATGATACATGAAATGAGTTGGCAGCGTCGTTCGAGGGATGCTAACTGAACAAAAATATTAAACGCAACATGTCTGGTGAGTGTGCAGGCCATGGAAGAACTGGGACAATTTTCAGTTTCCAGGAATTGTGTAGAGATCCTTGTGACATTGGGCCATGCATTAACGCTGAAACAAAATTATGGCTACTGGGGGATGGCACAACAATGGGCCTCAGTACGGCGTCACGGTATCTCTGTGCATTTAAAATGCAATTGCGTTTGTTGTCTGTAGCTTATGCCTGCCCATACCATAACCCCACTGCCACCATAGGGCACCCTGTTCACAATGTTGACATCAGCAAACCGCTCACCCACATGTCGGCATACGCGTGGTCAGCAGTTGTGAGGCCGGTCTGCAGTTGTGAGGCTGGTTGAAAGTACTGCCAAATTCTCTAAAACACCTGCTTATGGTAGAGAAAATAACATTACATTCTCTGGCAACAGCTCTGGTAGACATTCCTACAGTCTGCATGTCAATTGCTCCTTCTCTCAAAACTTGAGACGTCTGTGGCATTGTGTTGTGTGACAAAACTGCACATTTTAGAGTGGCCTTTTAAAAATCCTCAGCACAAGGTGCACCTTTGTAATGATCATGCTGTTTAATCAGTTTCTTGATATGCCACACCTGTCAGGTGGATGGATTATCTTGGCAAAAGAGGAATGCTCACTAACGGATGTAAACAAATTCGGGCACAAAATTTAACATTTACATTTTACATTTAAGTCATTTAGCAGACGCTCTTATCCAGAGCGACTTAAGAGAAATAAGCTTTTTTTGTGCATATGGTATATTTCTGGGATCTTATTTCAGTTCATTAAACATTGGACCAACACTTTACATGTTGGGTTTCTATTTTGTTCTGTATAAATGACCGTTGCATCATCTTCTTTCATCATGAAGTCCTTTGAGAGGCTAATTAAGGATCATATCACCTCCACCTTACCTCACACCCTAGACCCACTACAATTAGCATACCGCCCCAACAGGTCCACAGATGACGCAATCGCCATCACACTGCACACTGCCCTATCCCATCTGGACAAGAGGAATACCTATGTAAGAGAGGTCAACCGATTTATGAGGACCAAACAAAAACGATACAGATTAATCGGCTGATTTAAAAAAATATATATATATTTGTAATAATGACAATTAAAACAATACTGAATGAACCCTTTTATTTTAACTTAATATAATACATAAATACAAATCTATTTAGTCTCAAATAAATAATGAAACATGTTCAATTGGGTTTAAATAGTGCCAAAACACAGTGTTGGAGAAGAAAGTAAAAGTGCAATATGTGCCATGTAAAAGAGCTAATGTTTCAGTTCCTTGCTCAGAACATGAGAACATATGAAAGCTGGTGGTTCCTTTTAACACGAGTGTTCAATATTCCAAGGTAAGAAGTTTTAGGTTGTAGTTATTATAGGAATTATAGGACTATTTCTCTCTCTACTTTTTTACTATTTTTTTTTTTACTATTGGATGTTCTTATAGGCACTAAAGTATTGCCAGCCTAATCTCTGGAGTTGAAGTCATAAACAGCGCTGTGCTTCAAGCATTGCGATCAGAAAAGTGCTGTTTGAATGAATGCTTACGAGCCTGCTGCTGCCTACCACAGCTCAGTCAGACTGCTCTGTCAAATATCAAATCATAGACTTAATTATAATAAACACACAGAAATATTAGCCTTAGGTCATTAATATGGTCAAATCCGGAAATTATCATTTCAAAAACAAAATGTTTATTCTATCAGTGAAATACAGAACCGTTCTGTATTTTATCAAATGGGTGGCATCCCTAAGTCTAAATATTGCTGTTATATTGCACAACCTTCACTATTATGTCATAATTATGTACAATTCTGGCAAATTAATTACTGTCTTTGTCAGGAAGAAATGGTTCTCAACGAGCCAGGCGACCCAAACTGCTGTAAAATAACCTGACTCTGCTTGCACAGAGCGCAAGAGAAGTGACACAATTTCCCTAGTTAATATTGCCTGCTAACATGAATTTCTTTTCACTAAATATGCAGATTTAAAAAATATATACTTGTGTATTGATTTTAAGAAATGCCTTGATGTTTCTGATTATTGGTGCAACAACAGTGCTTTTTACGCGAATGTGCTTGTTAAATCATCACCCGTTAGGCGAAGTAGGCTGTGATTTGATGATAAATTAACAGGCACCGCATTGATTATATGCAACACAGGAAAAGCAAGTTAACTACACATGTTTAATGAAATTATTAGTTTAACTCGTGATTATGTTAAGATTCATTGTTATTTATAAGATAAGTTTATTGCTAGCTAGCAACTTAACTTGGGTCCTTGCTGCACTCACATAACAGGTGGTTAACCACGCAGTCTCCTCGTGGAGTAACAGGTTGTCAGCCTGCCACGCAGTCTCCTCGTGGAGTAACAGGTGGTCAGCCTGCCACGCAGTCTCCTCGTGGAGTAACAGGTGGTCAGCCTGCCACGCAGTCTCCTCGTGGAGTAACAGGTGGTCAGCCTGCCACGCAGTCTCCTCGTGGAGTAACAGGTTGTCAGCCTGCCACGCAGTCTCCTCGTGGAGTAACAGGTGGTCAGCCTGCCACGCAGTCTCCTCGTGGAGTAACAGGTGGTCAGCCTGCCACGCAGTCTCCTCGTGGAGTAACAGGTGGTCAGTCTGCCACGCAGTCTCCTCGTGGAGTAACAGGTGGTCAGCCTGCCACGCAGTCTCCTCGTGGAGTAACAGGTGGTCACAGCCTGCCACGCAGTCTCCTCGTGGAGTAACAGGTGGTCAGCCTGCCACGCAGTCTCCTCGTGGAGTAACAGGTGGTCAGCCTGCCACACAGTCTCCTCGTGGAGTAACAGGTGGTCAGCCTGCCACGCAGTCTCCTCGTGGAGTAACAGGTGGTCAGCCTGCCACACAGTCTCCTCATGGAGTAACAGGTGGTCACAGCCTGCCACGCAGTCTCCTCGTGGAGTAACAGGTGGTCAGCCTGCCACGCAGTCTCCTCGTGGAGTAACAGGTGGTCACAGCCTGCCACGCAGTCTCCTCGTGGAGTAACAGGTGGTCAGCCTGCCACACAGTCTCCTCATGGAGTAACAGGTGGTCACAGCCTGCCACGCAGTCTCCTCGTGGAGTAACAGGTGGTCAGCCTGCCACGCAGTCTCCTCGTGGAGTAACAGGTGGTCAGCCTGCCACGCAGTCTCCTCGTGGAGTAACAGGTGGTCAGCAGTCTCCACGCAGAGTAACAGGTGGTCAGCCTGCCACGCAGTCTCCTCGTGGAGTAACAGGTGGTCAGCCTGCCTCACAGTCTCCTCGTGGAGTAACAGGTAGTCAGCCTGCCACCCAGTCTCCTCGTGGAGTAACAGGTGGTCAGCCTGCCTCACAGTCTCCTCGTGGAGTAACAGGTGGTCAGCCTGCCACACAGTCTCCTCATGGAGTAACAGGTGGTCAGCAGTCTCCTCGTGGAGTAACAGGTGGTCAGCCTGCCACACAGTCTCCTCGTGGAGTAACAGGTGGTCAGCCTGCCACACAGTCTCCTCGTGGAGTAACAGGTGGTCACAGCCTGCCACGCAGTCTCCTCGTGGAGTAACAGGTGGTCAGCCTGCCACGCAGTCTCCTCGTGGAGTAACAGGTGGTCAGCCTGCCACGCAGTCTCCTCGTGGAGTACAATGTAATCGACGTCCAAAAATGCAGATTATCGATTGTTATGAAAACTTGAAATTGTCCCTAATTAATCGGCCAACCTCTAGTAAGAATGCTGTTCATTGACTACAGCTTAGCCTTCAATACCATTGTACTCTCCAAGCTCATCATTAATCTCGAGGCCCTGGGTCTGAACCCCTCCCCGTGCAACTGGGTCCTGGACTTCCTGACTGGCCGACCCCAGGTGGTGAAGGTAGGACACAACACCTCCGCCACGCTGATCCTCAACACGGCCCACAATGATGCGTGCTCAGCCCCCACCTGTACACCCTGTTCACCCATGACTGCGTGGTCACGCAAGTTTGCTTGATGATTGACGACACAACAGTAGTATGCCTGATTACCAACAACGATGAGGCCGTTTACAGGGAGGAGGTGAGGGCCCTGGCGGAGTGGTGCTAGGAAAATAACCTCTCCCTCAACGTGAACAAAAAGAAGGAGCTGATGGACTTCAGGAGACAGCAGAGAGAGAGCACCATCCACCTGTTCACCCCACTACCATCTAGAAGGTGGAGATAGTACAGGTGCATCAAAGCTGGGACAGAGAGACTGAAAAACAGGCCATCTCCAGGCCTTCAGACTGGTAAACAGTCACCACTAGCCAGCCAGTCTCCGCCCAGTACCCTGCCCTGAACTTAGTCACTGTTACTAGCTGTCTACCACCCTCTACTTTACCCAGCACCTTAGACTGTTGCCCTATGGACATAGTCATTAAACACTGGTCACTTTAATAATGTTATATATATATATATATATATACACACACACACACACAGTGGGGCAAAAAAGTATTTAGTCAGCCACCAAGTGTGCAAGTTCTCCCACTTAAAAAGATGAGAGAGGCCTGTCATTTTCATCATAGGTACACTTCAACTATGACAGACAAAATGAGAAGAAAAAAATCCAGAAAATCACATTGTAGGATTTTTAATGAATTTATTTGCAAATTATGGTGGAAAATAAGTATTTGGTCACCTATAAACAAGCAAGATTTCTGTCTCTCACAGACCTGTAACTTCTTCTTTAAGAGGCTCCTCTGTCCTCCACTCGTTACCTGTATTAATGGCACCTGTTTGAACTTGTTATCAGTATAAAAGACACCTGTCCACAACCTCAAACAGTCGCACTCCAAACTCGTTCATAAATACATGAAGAACTTTATAGACCATCTCTAGCTATACTAACTCTCTCTTCTCCAGGATGTGTTTGACCAGCTATCCTGCTCCCTAGCCCCCAGCATTCACGGTCATGAGTACATTAAGAAGGCCATCCTGTGTATGTTGTTGGGAGGAGTGGAGAAGGTTCTGGAGAATGGGTCACGCATCAGAGGAGACATCAATGTACTGCTCATAGGTACTGAGACCACTGAACTACTGTCGTTCTCTCTCTCTTTCCTTCTCTCTCTCGTTCTCTCTAATGATAATGATTATAATTATATTATTATTTTCAGTGATATTCTGATTTCATCTCTTCAGTTTTTGTTGGAAAGGGTTAACACTGTAGAGAAAAAAAGATCCCAATTTTGTGGCAAAAGGTCACAAAGTTCAAGGGGGCCGAATACTTTCGCAAGGCACTGTATGTACTGTTGGAAGTCTAGGGGCTGGGGGCTAAAATAGATCCAGGACCTAGTTAGGATAGGCATGTCTATCGCTTCACTTAATGGAAGGGAGTTATTTCCCTCTTTCTTTATATTTGTATCCTCTCTCTCTGTCCCTCTCTCTGTCTCTCTCTCTGTCTCTCTCTCTGTCTCTCTCTGTCTCTCTCTCTCTCTGTCTCTCTCTCTCTCAATTCAATTCAAGGGCTTTATTGGCTTGCAAAACATCTCTCTCTCTCTCTCTCTCTCTCTCTGTCTCACTGTCTCTCGCTGTTTCTCTGTCTCTCTGTCTTCCTCTCTCTCTCGCTCTCTCTGTCTCTCTCTCTGTCTCTCTCTCTGTCTCTCTCTCTCTCTCTCTCTGTATCTGTCTCTGTCACTCTCTGTCTCTCTCTGTCTCTCTCTCTGTCTCTCTCTGTTTCTCTCTCTCTCTGTCTCTGTGTGTGTGTGTTTTTCTAGGCTGAAGGAGTTTAAGTCCTCTCTCCTGGAGGTGTTCCGTTCCACACATGCCCAGTCCGTCGGTATGGATTCTCTGATGGAGAGTGTCAA
Source organism: Oncorhynchus masou masou (assembly GCF_036934945.1). Lineage (NCBI taxonomy): Eukaryota > Metazoa > Chordata > Actinopteri > Salmoniformes > Salmonidae > Oncorhynchus > Oncorhynchus masou. The sequence continues at coordinate 41,825,866 of NC_088227.1, read as the reverse complement.
CAAGGATAGTGACGCCCCCTTCACCCTGACAGAGGTCCGGGCTGCCCTCGCTCGCATGCAGGACGACAACCAGATCATGTTGGCTGACGACATCATCTTCCTCATCTGAAGACCTGGGACAACGACATTATCATCCTCATCTTCCTCATCTGGCAGAGGTGGAGCGAGGAGAACGAAGAGGAGGAGAGGGAGGGAAGAGGTGGAGGGAGGAGGAGGTGGAGGGAGTAGAGGGAAGAGGAGGGAAAAGGAGGGAAAAGGAGGGAAGAGGTGGAGGGAGGAAGAGGTGGAGGGAGGAGGAGGTGGAGGGAGGAGAGGGAAGAGGAGGGAAGAGGGAGGGAGGAGAGGGAAGAGGAGGGAAGAGGGAGGGAGGGAGGAAGAAGAGGAGAGGGAGGGAAGAGGTGGAGGGAGGAGGGAAGAGGTGGAGGGAGGAAGAGGAGGAGAGGGAGGGAAGAGGTGGAGGGAGGAGGAGGAGGTGGAGGGAGGAGAGGGAAGAGGTGGAGGGAGGAGGAGAGGGAAGAGGAGGGAAGAGGAGGGAAGAGGTGGAGGGAGGAAGAGGAGGAGAGGGAGAAGGACAGAAGGAGAAGCAAGTCTGAATGGAAAGATGTTTTGTTTCCCGTTTGAGACCAAAAAGGATGACAAGGAATTCAGAAGAAGAATTTAAGTAGATTTTGTCTGGTTCTTCTGGGTTTTTGGGCCTCTTGCTTCCTCCAGTTAGCCTTTTTGGGAAGCAACCACTTATGGACTAAAAAGGAGTTGAAAGATTTTGGTTATATGTTGTTTAATGTCTTAGGTTTATTCTTGGAACAGTTTCAATATTTAGTTTATTTGCTTTACTCATGTTTTAGCTACATGTTACGGTATGTACAAGGTCTGGTTACAATCTGAGCTGTGGGTTAAAAGGACCGTTGTCTCTAGAGCAAAGGACCGTTGTCTCGAGAGAAAAAAGACCATTGTCTCTAGAGAAAAGGACCGTTGTCTCGAGAGAAAAAGACCATTGTCTCTAGAGAAAAGGACCGTTGTCTCGAGAGAAAAAGACCGTTGTCTCTAGAGAAAAGGACCGTTGTCTCGAGAGAAATGGACCGTTGTCTCTAGAGAAAAGGACCGTTGTCTCTAGAGAAAAGGACCGTTGTCTCTAGAGAAAAGGACCGTTGTCTCTAGAGAAAAGGACCGTTGTCTCTAGAGAAAAGGACCGTTGTCTCGAGAGAAAAGGACCGTTGTCTCGAGAGAAAAGGACCGTTGTCTCGAGAGAAAAGGACCGTTGTCTCTAGAGAAAAGGACTGTTGTCTCGAGAGAAAAGGACCGTTGTCTCGAGAGAAAAGGACCGTTGTCTCGAGAGAAAAGGACCGTTGTGTCTCTAGAGAAAAGGACCGTTGTGTCTCGAGAGAAAAGGACCGTTGTCTCGAGAGAAAGGGACCGTTGTCTCGAGAGAAAGGGACCGTTGTCTCGAGAGAAAGGGACCGTTGTCTCTAGAGAAAAGGACCGTTGTCTCGAGAGAAAAGGACCATTGTCTCGAGAAAAGGACCGTTGTCTCGAGAGAAAGGGACCGTTGTCTCGAGAGAAAGGGACCGTTGTCTCTAGAGAAAAGGACCGTTGTCTCGAGAGAAAAGGACCGTTGTCTCGAGAGAAAAGGACCGTTGTCTCTAGAGAAAAGGACCGTTGTCTCGAGAGAAAAGGACCGTTGTCTCGAGAGAAAAGGACCGTTGTCTCGAGAGAAAAGGACCGTTGTCTCGAGAGAAAAGGACCGTTGTCTCGAGAGAAAAGGACCGTTGTCTCGAGAGAAAAGGACCGTTGTCTCGAGAGAAAGGGACCGTTGTCTCTAGAGAAAAGGACCGTTGTCTCGAGAGAAAAGGACCGTTGTCTCGAGAAAAGGACCGTTGTCTCGAGAGAAAAGGACCGTTGTCTCGAGAGAAAAGGACCGTTGTCTCGAGAAAAGGACCGTTGTCTCGAGAGAAAAGGACCGTTGTCTCGAGAGAAAAGGACCGTAGTCTCGAGAGAAAATGACCGTTGTCTCGAGAGAAAAGGACCGTTGTCTCGAGAGAAAGGGACCGTTGTCTCGAGAGAAAAGGACCGTTGTCTCGAGAGAAAAGGACCGTTGTCTCGAGAGAAAAGGACCGTTGTCTCGAGAGAAAAGGACCGTTGTCTCGAGAGAAAAGGACCGTTGTCTCTAGAGAAAAGGACCGTTGTCTCGAGAGAAAAGGACCGTTGTCTCGAGAGAAAAGGACCGTTGTCTCGAGAGAAAAGGACCGTTGTCTCGAGAGAAAAGGACCGTTGTCTCGAGAGAAAAGGACCGTTGTGTCTCGAGAGAAAAGGACCGTTGTGTCTCGAGAGAAAAGGACCGTTGTCTCGAGAGAAAAGGACCGTTGTCTCGAGAGAAAAGGACCGTTGTCTCGAGAGAAAAGGACCGTTGTCTCGAGAGAAAAGGACCGTTGTCTCGAGAGAAAAGGACCGTTGTCTCGAGAAAAGGACCGTTGTCTCGAGAGAAAAGGACCGTTGTCTCGAGAGAAAAGGACCGTAGTCTCGAGAGAAAATGACCGTTGTCTCGAGAGAAAAGGACCGTTGTCTCGAGAGAAAGGGACCGTTGTCTCTAGAGAAAAGGACCGTTGTCTCGAGAGAAAAGGACCGTTGTCTCGAGAAAAGGACCGTTGTCTCGAGAGAAAAGGACCGTTGTCTCGAGAGAAAAGGACCGTTGTCTCGAGAGAAAAGGACCGTTGTCTCGAGAGAAAAGGACCGTTGTCTCGAGAGAAAAGGACCGTTGTCTCGAGAGAAAAGGACCGTTGTCTCGAGAGAAAAGGACCGTTGTCTCGAGAGAAAAGGACCGTTGTCTCGAGAGAAAAGGACCGTTGTCTCGAGAGAAAAGGACCGTTGTCTCGGGAGAAAAGGACCGTTGTCTCGAGAGAAAGGGACCGTTGTCTCTAGAGAAAAGGACCGTTGTCTCGAGAGAAAAGGACCGTTGTCTCGAGAAAAGGACCGTTGTCTCGAGAGAAAAGGACCGTTGTCTCGAGAGAAAAGGACCGTTGTCTCGAGAAAAGGACCGTTGTCTCGAGAGAAAAGGACCGTTGTCTCGAGAGAAAAGGACCGTAGTCTCGAGAGAAAATGACCGTTGTCTCGAGAGAAAAGGACCGTTGTCTCGAGAGAAAGGGACCGTTGTCTCGAGAGAAAAGGACCGTTGTCTCGAGAGAAAAGGACCGTTGTCTCGAGAGAAAAGGACCGTTGTCTCGAGAGAAAAGGACCGTTGTCTCGAGAGAAAAGGACCGTTGTCTCTAGAGAAAAGGACCGTTGTCTCGAGAGAAAAGGACCGTTGTCTCGAGAGAAAAGGACCGTTGTCTCGAGAGAAAAGGACCGTTGTCTCGAGAGAAAAGGACCGTTGTCTCGAGAGAAAAGGACCGTTGTGTCTCGAGAGAAAAGGACCGTTGTGTCTCGAGAGAAAAGGACCGTTGTCTCGAGAGAAAAGGACCGTTGTCTCGAGAGAAAGGGACCGTTGTCTCGAGAGAAAGGGACCGTTGTCTCTAGAGAAAAGGACCGTTGTCTCGAGAGAAAAGGACCGTTGTCTCGAGAAAAGGACCGTTGTGTCTCGAGAGAAAGGGACCGTTGTCTCGAGAGAAAGGGACCGTTGTCTCGAGAGAAAGGGACCGTTGTCTCTAGAGAAAAGGACCGTTGTCTCGAGAGAAAAGGACCGTTGTCTCGAGAAAAGGACCGTTGTCTCGAGAGAAAAGGACCGTTGTCTCGAGAGAAAAGGACCGTTGTCTCTAGAGAAAAGGACCGTTGTCTCTAGAGAAAAGGACCGTTGTCTCGAGAGAAAAGGACCGTTGTCTCGAGAGAAAAGGACCGTTGTCTCGAGAGAAAAGGACCGTTGTCTCGAGAGAAATGGACCGTTGTCTCGAGAGAAATGGACCGTTGTCTCGAGAGAAATGGACCGTTGTCTCGAGAGAAAAGGACCGTTGTCTCGAGAGAAAAGCCTTCTATGCTCTTTTTTTTTGTTTTATTCTGTTTAAAAAAAACATGTATTTTTTAGAATGACCTTTCTTTTATCTATTGTTTTGTTATAAAAAATAAAGGTCTTCATTGTAAGGTTTTGTCAACTGTAACTGCATTGAGATTGATCATTAAATTGTTTGATGATAGACATTATGTGGCTGATTGAAGGTACACTAACAGCTGTGCCCTCATTTGCATACACACACACACACACACACACACATCGGGGTATAACACATCCCTTTCAAACAACTGATGAACAATGCAGTGAGGTGCAGCTGCCTGTGAAATGGGGGTTCACTGTGTTGTACAATGGGGAAATCATAAACTGTGGTTTTGATTGGGCCTCCCTAGCCCAGCCTCCACCCTGCCTCTCCTCTATCCTTATAGTCTCAACCCACACCCTGCCTCTCCTCTATCCTTATAGCCCCAACCTCCACCCTGCCTCTCCTCCTCTATCCTTATAGCCCCAACCCACACCCTGCCTCTCCTCCTCTATCCTTATAGCCTCAACCAACACCCTGCCTCTCCTCTATCCTTATAGCCCCAACCCACACCCTGCCTCTCCTCCTCTATCCTTATAGCCTCAACCAACACCCTGCCTCTCCTCCTCTATCCTTATAGCCCCAACCCACACCCTGCCTCTCCTCTATCCTTATAGCCCCAACCAACACCCTGCCTCTCCTCCTCTATCCTTATAGCCCCAACCAACACCCTGCCTCTCCTCCTCTATCCTTATAGCCCCAACCCACACCCTGCCTCTCCTCCTCTATCCTTATAGCCTCAACCAACACCCTGCCTCTCCTCTATCCTTATAGCCCCAACCCACACCCTGCCTCTCCTCCTCTATCCTTATAGCCTCAACCAACACCCTGCCTCTCCTCCTCTATCCTTATAGCCCCAACCCACACCCTGCCTCTCCTCTATCCTTATAGCCCCAACCAACACCCTGCCTCTCCTCCTCTATCTTTATAGCCCCAACCAACACCCTGCCTCTCCTCCTCTATCCTCATAGCCCCAACCCACACCCTGCCTCTCCTCCTCTATCCTTATAGCCCCAACCCACACCCTGCCTCTCCTCTATCCTTATAGCCTCAACCAACACCCTGCCTCTCCTCCTCTATCCTTATAGCCCCAACCCACACCCTGCCTCTCCTCTATCATTATAGCCCCAACCCACACCCTGCCTCTCCTCTATCCTTATAGCCCCAGCCTCCACCCTGCTTCTCCTCTATCCTTATAGTCTCAACCCACACCCTGCCTCTCCTCCTCTATCCTTATAGCCCCAACCCACACCCTGCCTCTCCTCTATCATTATAGCCCCAACCCACACCCTGCCTCTCCTCTATCCTTATAGCCCCAACCAACACCCTGCCTCTCCTCCTCTATCCTTATAGCCCCAACCCACACCCTGCCTCTCCTCTATCCTTATAGCCCCAACCAACACCCTGCCTCCTCTATCCTTATAGCCCCAACCAACACCCTGCCTCTCCTCCTCTATCCTTATAGCCCCAACCCACACCCTGCCTCTCCTCCTCTATCCTTATAGCCTCAACCAACACCCTGCCTCTCCTCTATCCTTATAGCCCCAACCCACACCCTGCCTCTCCTCCTCTATCCTTATAGCCTCAACCAACACCCTGCCTCTCCTCCTCTATCCTTATAGCCCCAACCCACACCCTGCCTCTCCTCTATCCTTATAGCCCCAACCAACACCCTGCCTCTCCTCCTCTATCCTTATAGCCCCAACCAACACCCTGCCTCTCCTCCTCTATCCTTATAGCCCCAACCCACACCCTGCCTCTCCTCCTCTATCCTTATAGCCTCAACCAACACCCTGCCTCTCCTCTATCCTTATAGCCCCAACCCACACCCTGCCTCTCCTCCTCTATCCTTATAGCCTCAACCAACACCCTGCCTCTCCTCCTCTATCCTTATAGCCCCAACCCACACCCTGCCTCTCCTCTATCCTTATAGCCCCAACCAACACCCTGCCTCTCCTCCTCTATCCTTATAGCCCCAACCAACACCCTGCCTCTCCTCCTCTATCCTTATAGCCCCAACCCACACCCTGCCTCTCCTCCTCTATCCTTATAGCCTCAACCAACACCCTGCCTCTCCTCTATCCTTATAGCCTCAACCAACACCCTGCCTCTCCTCTATCTTTATAGCCTCAACCCACACCCTGCCTCTCCTCTATCCTTATAGCCCCAACCCACACCCTGCCTCTCCTCCTCTATCCTTATAGCATCAACCAACACCCTGCCTCTCCTCTATCCTTATAGCCTCAACCAACACCCTGCCTCTCCTCTATCCTTATAGCCTCAACCCACACCCTGCCTCTCCTCTATCCTTATTGCCCTAACCAACACCCTGCCTCTCCTCCTCTATCCTTATAGCCTCAACCAACACCCTGCCTCTCCTCTATCCTTATAGCCTCAACCCACACCCTGCCTCTCCTCTATCCTTATTGCCCCAACCAATACCCTGCCTCTCCTTTATCCTTATAGCCCCAACCAACACCCTGCCTCTCCTCTATCCTTATAGCCTCAACCCACACCCTGCCTCTCCTCCTCTATCCTTATAGCCCCAACCAACACCCTGCCTCTCCTCTATCCTTATAGCCCCAACCCACACCCTGCCTCTCCTCAACCCAAACAGGCCAGAGGTACCACCGTTGGCTCAACCCAAACAGGCCAGAGGTACCACCGTTGGCTCAACCCAAACAGGCCAGAGGTACCACCATTGGCTCAACCCAAACAGGCCAGAGGTACCACCGTTGGCTCAACCCAAACAGGCCAGAGGTACCCCCGTTGACTCAACCCAAACAGGCGAGAGGTACCACCGTTGGCTCAACCCAAACAGGCGAGAGGTACCACCGTTGGCTCAACCCAAACAGGCCAGAGGTACCACCGTTGGCTCAACCCAAACAGGCCAGAGGTACCACCGTTGGCTCAACCCAAACAGGCCAGAGGTACCACCGTTGGCTCAACCCAAACAGGCCAGAGGTACCACCGTTGGCTCAACCCAAACAGGAGAGGTACCACCGTTGGCTCAACCCAAACAGGAGAGGTACCACCGTTGGCTCAACCCAAACAGGCGAGAGGTACCACCGTTGGCTCAACCCAAACAGGCGAGAGGTACCACCGTTGGCTCAACCCAAACAGGCGAGAGGTACCACCGTTGGCTCAACCCAAACAGGCGAGAGGTACCACCGTTGGCTCAACCCAAACAGCCGAGAGGTACCACCGTTGGCTCAACCCAAACAGGCCAGAGGTACCACCGTTGGCTCAACCCAAACAGGCCAGAGGTACCACCGTTGGCTCAACCCAAACAGGCCAGAGGTACCACCGTTGGCTCAACCCAAACAGGAGAGGTACCACCGTTGGCTCAACCCAAACAGGAGAGGTACCACCGTTGGCTCAACCCAAACAGGCGAGAGGTACCACCGTTGGCTCAACCCAAACAGGCGAGAGGTACCACCGTTGGCTCAACCCAAACAGCCGAGAGGTACCACCGTTGGCTCAACCCAAACAGGAGGGGTACCACCGTTGGCTCAACCCAAACAGGCGAGAGGTACCACCGTTGGCTCAACCCAAACAGCCGAGAGGTACCACTGTTGGCTCAAACCAAACAGGCGAGAGGTAGGAGCAATACTGGAGGGCCTGCTGGAGACTGAAAAGCGGATAGATAAAGCAGTTACTTGATAATTGATAGTGATTACTGTCCAAGGACACAAGGAGGATCTGGGGATTTGGGAGGAAAATGGTTATGAGGGTGCTAACGGTAAAGAAGTGACCCACAGGCAAGGGGTCATGGGAGAAAATAGAACTCATTACAAAAACAAATATTGAATTCACACCACTGACTTCCCGCATTGGGAAGGTAATGGAGAAGTCGACATGTTGGCCCACATGAGGGCGTGCAATTGTTGTTGGGGCACAGAGCTGGGAAAAGGGGGACAAAGGAATAAATGTCCTGGATAAGTGTATGGAACAGTTGGTTACCGGGGTAACACAGGAACATCGGCGCCGTGTGCACGTCGCTGCGCCTGAAATGTGAAGAAATATATAATAATCCTTTATCAACATTTTAAGTGAAACATTCTGATTGGTTCCATCAGCCTTATGAATTGATACGGCATATACCTGCACTACACTACGTTGATACCAGTGGAGGCTGCTGAGGGGAGGACGGCTCATAATAATGGCTGGAACAAAACGAATAGAATGGCATCAAACACATGAAAACCATGGAAACCATGTGTTTAATGTGTTTGATAGCATTCCACAAATCACGCTCCAGCCATTACCACGAGCCCGTCCTCCCTAATTAAGGTGCCACCAACCTCCTGTGCTTGATACGCATAGTGGCAATTAAGAAGTTGAGTTTACGCAATGCCCGCTGAAAAACAAGTCCCGTGAATACCTTCCAGTACTCACCTGGTTAACTGCTGAAAAACAAGTCCCATGAATACCTTCCAGTACTCACCTGGTTAGCTGCTGAAAAACAAGTCCCGTGAATACCTTCCAGTACTCACCTGGTTAGCTGCTGAAAAAACATTTGACCAGTCAGTCATGCTTATTGTCTAAAGGTTCATTTGCATAATTTAGTGGAACAAACATACAGAGCCTAGTTTGAGGATCGGAGTAGTCTTAAATAGTCCCCATTGTCTTAAAATCAGAGAGCGCGTTGATTTCGCCTGCCTCGTATATTTGCAAAGGCTAATGGTATAGATCATAAGTAGTCCGGCCACAATGGTGCAGGTGTCTCATTTGCCCTCAGAACAGCCTCAATTTGTTGGAGCATGGACTCTACAAGGACCGCACACAATTGGCCCTGCGTCGTCCGGGTTAGGATTTGGCCGTGGTAGGCCTTCATTGTAAATAAGAATTTGTAAACTGACTTGCCTAGTCCCCGTGTTCCACAGGGATACTGGCTCATGTTGACTCCAATGCTTTCCACAGTTGTGTCCAGTTGGCTGGGTATCCTTTGGGTAGTGGACTATTTTTCATACACTGTTGAGTGTGAAAAATTCAAAAGTGTGAAAAATTCAGCAGCGTTGCAGTTCTTGACACACTCAAACACAAAACTACCATACCCTGTTCAAAGGCACTTAAATCTTTTGTCTGGCCCGTTCGTTCACCCTTTGAATGGCACGCATACACAATCCATGTCTCAATTGCCTCAAAGCTTTAAAATCCTTCTTTAACCTGTCTCCTCCCCTTCATAAAAACCACTGACAAGTGGATTTGAAGTGATATCAATAAGGGATCATAGCTTTCACCTGGTCAGTCTATGTCATGGAAAGAGCATGTGTTCTTAATGTTTTGAACACTGATTGTGTATCTTTTAGATCTGTGCTTTAAGTGCTCTTGATCAATGACAATCTGGCGGAAATGCGTCGGAACACTGACGACATAAATGCTTCTAGAACAAAGGCAACATAAAACATTCTATCACAGCAACGTTCCATTCTGAAGAAACAGACAAGCATAGAAAGATTTTTCCTACTGCTTTTTTAATTGAAATGCCTAGAATGTGTCCACCCAAGTTTACAGTAGAATGTGCCTACCATAGTTTTACAGTAGAATGTATCCACCATAGCTTACAGTAGTATGTCTTTACCTTAGTTTACAGTAGAATGTTTCTATCCTAGTTTACAGTATAATGTGTCTACCCTAGTTTACAGTAGAATGTGTCCACCCTAGTTTACAGTATATGTTTACTGTAGAATTGATCTACCCTAGCTTACAGTAGAATGTGCCCACCATAGTTTAGAGTAGAATGTTTCCACCCTAGTTTACAGTAGAATGTGTCTACCCTAATTTACGGTAGAATGTGTCCACCCTAGTTTACAGTAGAATGTGTCTACCCTAGTTTACAGTAGAATGTGTCCACCCTAGTTTACAGTAGAATGTGTCTACCCTAGTTTACAGTAGAATGTGTCTACCCTAGTTTACAGTAGAATGTGTTTAACCTAGTTTACAGTAGATTGTGTCTACCCTAATTTACAGTAGAATGTGTTTACCCTAGTTTACAGTAGAATGTGTTTACCCTAGCTTACAGTAGAATGTGCCCACCCTAGTTTAGAGTAGAATGTTTCCACCCTAGTTTACAGTAGAATGTATTAACCCTAGTTTACAGTAGAATGTGTCTACCTTAGTTTACAGTAGAATGTGTCTACCCTAATTTACGGTAGTATGTGTCCAACCTAGTTTACAGTAGAATGTGTCTACCCTAGTTTACAGTAGAATGTGTTTACCCTAGTTTACAGTAGAATGTGTATACCTTAGTTTACAGTAGAATGTGTTTACCCTAGTTTACAGTAGAATGTGTAGCTTTTAAATAATTGTAAAACATCTTACCACTTATTCTGTAAAAAAAAAAATTCCTGATAGATTTTCACGTCTGTTATTATTTTGTTAGACAATTGTCACAAGTCGCTCTGGATAAGAGCATCTGCTAAAAGACCAACATGAAAGATTTCTATATTTCTATTTAAAAAAAGAAGACGACGAAAACGAGTTCAGTCAAGAGAAGCGTTTACTGACCATGCCAAAGAGTAGATTAGAACATAACAAATACACACATCGCAAGTCAAAACCCCACATTCCCCCAACAAACATTTCACACAACGCCACAATGAAGACAGAGAATTACGTCCTAGAATAGCACTCTATTCCCCATTCCCTATACCCTATTCCATATACCCTATTCCTGGCTGCGTTTGACCAATCAGATCTGAAATAGATCTGGTGTGAAAAGATCTGATGTGATTAATCAAAAGACAAATAAGTGAGAGAAAAAAATATTAGAATTGGGCTGCCTTTGTAAATGAAGATTATTTAGGGAGTTTTTATTTATTTTTTATTTTACCTTTATTTAAGCAGGCAAGTCAGTTAAGAACATATTCTTATTTTCAATGACGGCCTGGGAACAATGGGTTAACTGCCTGTTCAGGGGCAGAACAACATATTTGTACCTTGTCAGCTCGGGGGTTTGAACTCGCAATCTTCCGGTTACTAGTCCAACACTCTAACCACTAGGCTACTATGCCGCCCCAAGGACATACCCAGAGTGGTCCTGCTAACATCAACCCCAATCATTTAGGATGTACCCAGAGTGGTCCAGCTAACATCAACCCCAATCATTTAGGATGTACCCAGAGTGGTCCCGCTATCATCAACCCCAATCATTTAGGATATACCCAGAGTGTTCCAGCTAACATCAACCCCAATCATTTAGGATGTACCCAGAGTGTTCCAGCTAACATCAACCCAATCATTTAGGATGTAGCCAGTGTGGTCCAGCTAACTTCAACCCCAATCATTTAGGATATACCCAGAGTGTTCCAGCTAGCATCAACCCCAATCATTTAGGATGTACCCAGAATGGTCCAGCTAGCATCAACCCCAATCATTTAGGATGTACCCAGAGTGGTCCAGCTAACATCAACCCCAATCTTTTAGGATGTACCCAGAGTGGTCCAGCTAACATCAACCCCAATCTTTTCCTCTCATTTAGGATATACCCAGAGTGGTCCAGCTAACATCAACCCCAATCTTTTCCTCTCATTTAGGACATAACCAGAGTGGTCCAGCTAATATCAACCCCAATCATTTAGGACATACCCAGAGTGGCTTCAGCTAACATCAACCCCAATCATTTAGGATGTACCCAGAGTGGTCCAGCTAACATCAACCCCAATCTTTTAGGATGTACCCAGAGTGGTCCAGCTAACATCAACCCCAATCATTTAGGATGTCCCCAGAGTGGTCCAGCTAACATCAACCCCAATCATTTAGGATGTCCCCAGAGTGGGTCCAGCTAACATCAACCCCAATCTTTTAGGATGTACCCAGAGTGGTCCAGCTAACATCAACCCCAATCTTTTAGGATGTACCCAGAGTGGTCCAGCTAACATCAACCCCAATCTTTTAGGATGTACCCAGAGTGGGTCCAGCTAACATCAACCCCAATCATTTAGGATGTACCCAGAGTGGTCCAGCTAACATCAACCCCAATCTTTTAGGATGTACCCAGAGTGGTCCAGCTAACATCAACCCCAATCTTTTAGGATGTACCCAGAGTGGGTCCAGCTAACATCAACCCCAATCTTTTAGGATGTACCCAGAGTGGGTCCAGCTAACATCAACCCCAATCATTTAGGATGTACCCAGAGTGGTCCAGCTAACATCAACCCCAATCTTTTAGGATGTACCCAGAGTGGTCCAGCTAACATCAACCCCAATCTTTTCCTCTCATTTAGGACATACCCAGAGTGGTCCAGCTAATATCAACCCCAATCATTTAGGACATACCCACAGTGGTCCAGCTAACATCAACCCCAATCATTTAGGACACACGCAGAGTGGCTTCAGCTAACATCAACCCCAATCTTTTAGGATGTCCCCAGAGTGGGTCCAGCTAACATCAACCCCAATCATTTAGGATGTCCCCAGAGTGGTCCAGCTAACATCAACCCCAATCATTTAGGATGTACCCAGAGTGTTCCAGCTAACATCAACCCCAATCATTTAGGATGTAGCCAGAGTGGTCCAGCTAACATCAACCCCAATCTTTTAGGATGTCCCCAGAGTGGTCCAGCTATCATCAACCCCAATCTTTTAGGATGTCCCCAGAGTGGGTCCAGCTAACATCAACCCCAATCTTTTAGGATGTCCCCAGAGTGGGTCCAGCTAACATCAACCCCAATCTTTTAGGATGTCCCCAGAGTGGGTCCAGCTAACATCAACCCCAATCTTTTAGGATGTCCCCAGAGTGGGTCCAGCTAACATCAACCCCAATCATTTAGGATGTCCCCAGAGTGGTCCAGCTAACATCAACCCCAATCATTTAGGATGTACCCAGAGTGGTCCAGCTAACATCAACCCCAATCTTTTAGGATGTCCCCAGAGTGGTCCAGCTATCATCAACCCCAATCTTTTAGGATGTCCCCAGAGTGGGTCCAGCTAACATCAACCCCAATCTTTTAGGATGTCCCCAGAGTGGTCCAGCTAACATCAACCCCAATCTTTTAGGATGTCCCCAGAGTGGGTCCAGCTAACATCAACCCCAATCTTTTAGGATGTCCCCAGAGTGGGTCCAGCTAACATCAACCCCAATCTTTTAGGATGTCCCCAGAGTGGGTCCAGCTAACATCAACCCCAATCTTTTAGGATGTCCCCAGAGTGGTCCAGCTAACATCAACCCCAATCTTTTAGGATGTCCCCAGAGTGGGTCCAGCTAACATCAACCCCAATCTTTTAGGATGTCCCCAGAGTGGGTCCAGCTAACATCAACCCCAATCTTTTAGGATGTCCCCAGAGTGGGTCCAGCTAACATCAACCCCAATCTTTTAGGATGTCCCCAGAGTGGTCCAGCTAACATCAACCCCAATCTTTTAGGATGTCCCCAGAGTGGGTCCAGCTAACATCAACCCCAATCTTTTAGGATGTCCCCAGAGTGGGTCCAGCTAACATCAACCCCAATCTTTTAGGATGTCCCCAGAGTGGGTCCAGCTAACATCAACCCCAATCTTTTAGGATGTCCCCAGAGTGGGTCCAGCTAACATCAACCCCAATCTTTTAGGATGTCCCCAGAGTGGGTCCAGCTAACATCAACCCCAATCTTTTAGGATGTCCCCAGAGTGGGTTCAGCTAACATCAACCCCAATCTTTTAGGATGTCCCCAGAGTGGGTCCAGCTAACATCAACCCCAATCTTTTAGGATGTCCCCAGAGTGGGTCCAGCTAACATCAACCCCAATCTTTTAGGATGTCCCCAGAGTGGGTCCAGCTAACATCAACCCCAATCTTTTAGGATGTCCCCAGAGTGGTCCAGCTAACATCAACCCCAATCTTTTAGGATGTCCCCAGAGTGGGTCCAGCTAACATCAACCCCAATCTTTTAGGATGTCCCCAGAGTGGGTCCAGCTAACATCAACCCCAATCTTTTAGGATGTCCCCAGAGTGGGTCCAGCTAACATCAACCCCAATCTTTTAGGATGTCCCCAGAGTGGGTCCAGCTAACATCAACCCCAATCTTTTAGGATGTCCCCAGAGTGGTCCAGCTATCATCAACCCCAATCTTTTAGGATGTCCCCAGAGTGGGTCCAGCTAACATCAACCCCAATCTTTTAGGATGTCCCCAGAGTGGGTTCAGCTAACATCAACCCCAATCTTTTAGGATGTCCCCAGAGTGGGTCCAGCTAACATCAACCCCAATCTTTTAGGATGTCCCCAGAGTGGGTCCAGCTAACATCAACCCCAATCTTTTAGGATGTACCCAGAGTGGTCCAGCTAACATCAACCCCAATCTTTTAAGATGTCCCCAGAGTGGGTCCAGCTAACATCAACCCCAATCATTTAGGACGTACCCAGAGTGGTCCAGCTAGCATCAACCCCAATCTTTTCCTCTCATTTAGGACGTACCCAGAGTGGCTTTAGCTAACATCAACCCCAATCTTTTCCTCTCATTTAGGACGTACCCAGAGTGGTCCAGCTAACATCAACCCCAATCTTTTCCTCTCATTTAGGACATACCCAGAGTGGTCCAGCTAACATCAATCTCTTCTCTTATTCTTTCGTTCTCTCTCTGCTTCTATCATCATAAAAAAACAACATACAATCACAGTTAACAAGTAAATACAGTGACATGCCAAAGCAAAGCGTACCCATTGGATGGTCTGGTCTGACAGCGCAGTTTACCATCCTGTCAATCAATCAATGAACCAATCGGAACCAGGTCCTCACCCTCCCTAACGTCCAAGATGTGCTCCATGTTCTTTTGTATCGGAGTGATTTTTTTTATTGAGTCGTGGTTAAAAAAAGAAAGTGATGATCATCTGTCCATTAAACAGAGTTCATTTTGTACTCTAAGTCTGTAGCAATATGGATGAAGTCAATTTACTATCACTAACTAAAGTTGATAAAGTTTACTTGAGAGATTTTTCCAATGACACAACTCAATCTTTTATCTGTCATTCACAAATCATTCATCATTTATAGTGTTTCCTGGTAAATTCAAAATAGCGCACGAATGGAACACGTTTACAGCATTCTGTTAAAGCTACAGGTTAAAATGTTTCACGGTATAAATAGCTCTTATGTGTAAGAGCTTGCATGTGAGATACAGAGAGATTGTGTATGAGCGTGGATGTGAGGCGTGTAAACTATGGGCTCTATAAGGGTGTTGCGTTGTAGCCTAATTTACAGTAACTGTTCTGTAGTTGACTATGGCACCATACCCATTCTAACATAATCATTTACATCACCCCCCTCACTCCACCAGACCACTTCCTCATTCGTGCACACCGTGATCTGCCAGCCAGACAAGCACTGCATTCACTTCTTATTTTCTCTTGTATTTCATCATTTCATCGCAATGTTTTTGTTGTATGTAGTCAAATCCCCCCAGTAGAAACTGTTTAGTTTGTGCGCTTGTTCCAAATCGTTGACGCGTACAGTAGCAGTCAAAAGTTTGGACGCACCGACTCATTCAAGTGTTTTTTTTTTTTTTTTTTTTTTTTTTTTTTTTACTATTTTCTACATTGTAGAATAATAGTGAAGACATCAACACTATGAAATAACACATATGGAATCATGTAGTAACCCAAAAAAGTGTTAAACAAATCAAAATATATTTTAAAAACATCAAGCGCTATGATGAAACTGTCTCTCATGAGGACTGCGACAGGAAAGGAAGACCCAGAGTTACTTTTGCTGCAGAGGATAAGTTCTTTAGAGTTAACTGCACCTCAGATTGCAGCCCAAATAAATGCTTCACAGAGTTCAAGTAACAGACACATCTCAACATCAACTGTTCAGAGGACACTGAGTGAAATCAAGCCTGCATGGTTGAATTGCTGCAAAGAAACCACTACTAAAGGACACCAATAATAAGAAGAGACTTGCTTGGGCCAAGAAGCACAAGCAATGGACATTAGACCAGTGGAAATCTGTTCTTTGATCTGATGAGTCCAAATGTGAGATTTTTGGTTCCAACCGCTGTGTGAGATGCAGAGTAGGTGAACGGATCATCTCCACATGTGTGGTTCCCACCATGAAGCATGGAGGAGGAGGTGTGATGGTGTGGGGGTGCTTTGCTGATGACACTGTGAATAATTTTGAATTCAAGGCACACTTAACCAGCATGGCTACCACAGCATTCTGCAGAAATACGCCATCCCATCTGGTTTGCGCTTACAGGGACAATCATTTGTTTTTCAACAGGACAATGACCCAACACACCTCCAGGCCATGTAAGGGCTATTTGACCAAAGAGTAATGGAATGCTCCATCAGATGACCTGGCCTCCACAATCACCCGATTTCAACCCAATTGAGATGGTTTGGGATGAGTTGGAACGCAGAGTGAAAGAAAAGCAGCCAACAAGTGCTCAGCATATATGTGGGAACTCCTTGAAGACTGTTGGAAAAGCATTCCTCATGAAGCTGGTTGAGAGAATAGCAAGAGCGTGCAAAGCTGTCATCAAGGCAAAGCGTGGCTACTTTGAAGAATCTAAAATCTAAAATATGTTTTGATTTGTTTAACACTTTTTTGGTTACGACATGATTCCATATGTGTTATGTCATAGTTTTGATGTCTTCACTATTATTCTACGATGTAGAAAATAGTAAAAAAAATCACAAAAAAACAAACCTTGAATGAATATTTGTGTCCAAACTTTTGACTGGTACAGTACATCAACTCCTGTCTTCATCGTTCTGATGGGGCAGCTTTTGGTTTTCCTTTTTTTCCCTCATTGTCTTGATCTCTTGTTTTTTTTTAATGACACAAAACCACTCCTCCGTTTTCTCTCCCTCTATCTTTCCACTCGTCTAACGGCAGGCCTCCTCCTTCAGTTCTTTTTTCTTCCTCACCTCTAATGCGTGTTCTTCCTGAAAAACAACAAAAACAACAACAATATTTACATTCAGGAATCTATTAGCATTAATGATCCAGATGTAAACAGATTCAACTTGAAAACATTCAAGAAGGGAGGGACTCAACAAGGGAATTATAAGACAAGAAACCTAAGCCAAGGGAGAAATACAAATATATAATACTCCATGTATTATTCATCAAGACTGTAGAAGTTTGAAAATGTATGTAGTTGAGAGAGAGAGAGGGAGAGAGAGGAACAGAGTGTGTGTGAGAGAGAGGGAGAGAGAGGGACAGTGTGTGTGAGAGAGAGGGAGAGAGAGGGACAGTGTGTGAGGGAGAGAGAGAGTGTGTGTGTGAGAGAGAGGGACAGAGTGTGTGTGAGAGAGAGAGAGAGAGACAGACAGACAGACAGACACAGAGAGAATGAGTGACTAGAGAGAAAGACTAGAGAGAGCGGGACTGTGTGTGTGTGTGTGTGTGTGTGTGTGTGTGTGTGTGTGTGTGTGTGTGTGTGTGTGTGTGTGTGTGTGTGTGTGTGTGTGTGTGTGTGTGTGTGTGTGAGAGAGACAATCAAGAGAACGAAAGGAGAGCCAGATAGTAGCAAAACATTGCCTCCTCCTGAGAGAGAGAGAGAGAGACAGACAGACTCACAGACTGAAGAGAGAAAGAGAGAGATCATAGCTAAACATTACCTTCTCCTGAGAGAGAGAGAGAGAGAGAGAGAGAAAAGAGAGAGAGAGAGAGAGAGAGAGAGAGAGAAAGAGAGAGAGAGAGACAGACTCACAGACTGAAGAGAGAAAGAGAGATCACAGCTAAACATTACCTTCTCCTGAGAGAGAGAGAGAGAGAGACAGACAGACAGACAGACAGACAGACAGACTCACAGACTGAAGAGAGAATAGAGAGAAAGAGAGAGATCACAGCTAAACATAACCTTCTCCTGAGAGAGAGAATGAGACAGACTCACAGAGAATAGAGCGAAAGAGAGAGATCACAGCTAAACATTACTTTCTCCTGCAGTCGTTCCAACATGGCCGCCAGCAGAGCCTCTCTGTTCTTCTTGTTGGCCTCCATTTTGTGCTCCAGCTTCTCCTTGACGTTCTTGATGAAGTTGTTGTTGTCCTCAAAGGCCTTCTGGATCACCTCTCTCTCGTGCTCTCTCTTCTCTGCCAGGTGCTTCAGCAGCTCAGCCTCCTGGCACTAGGGGGCGGTGTGAGAGTATCAGGTGCAGGATACAGACAGACATGGATTATGGCGAGTGTGTTTGTGCACACGTACTGTATATGCATGCTTGTGTGTGTGTCTGTGTGTCTGTGTGTCGGTGTATGTGTGTGCATTCCATATTTTTGTGAAAGTGAGCGTGTGTGTGTATGCGTTTATATGTGTGTGTTTGTTTCTCCTCTCCACACTGTCCTCCTCACCTTCCTCCTCTCCTCTGCAGCCTCTAGTTTATTCTGGATCTCCTCCATGGAGAGTTCCCTGCGTTGGGGCATGGTAACGTTGAGCTCTGGGACGCCATCGAACGACGGGGGCTTCAGGATGACCTCGAAGGCCTGGCCCGACGCACGTTTGTTCAACTCTATCACCTCCACGTCCTTTATCACACACCAGCCCAGATCCACCACATCTGCCAAGGCTAGTACCTTTTTCCTCACCTCTTCTGCATGTTTGTCCTGCCACACAGGAAAACAACAACAGCAATATTTACATTCAGGAATCTACTGGCATGAATAATATCCAGACATAAAAACTGCATGAAACAAAAAAAATCCTAATATTAACAAAAGTATCTAGACATCCCTTCAAATGAGTGGATTCGGGCTATTTCAGCCAGACCCGTTGGTAACAGGTGCATAAAATCGAGCACCCAGCCATGCAATCTCCATAGACAAACATTGGCAGTAAAATGGCCTTGAAGAGCTCAGTGACTTTCAACGTGCCACCATTCCAACAAGTCAGTTAATCAAATTTTTGCCCTAATAGACCTGCCCCCGGTCGACTGTAGTGCCATTATTGGGAATTGGAAACGTCTAGGAGCAACAACGGCTCGGCCGCGATGTGGTAGACCACACAAGCTCACAGAACGGGACGCTGCGCGTAAAAATCATTTGTCCTCAGTTGCAACACTTACGACCAAGATCCAAACTGCCTCTGGAAGCAACGTCAGCACAATAACTGTTCGTCGGGAGCCTCATGAAATGGGTTTCCATGGCGAAGCCTAAGATCACCATGCGCAATGACAAGCGTTAGCTGGAGTGATGAATCACGCTACATCATCTGGCAGTCCGACAGACAAATCTGGATTTGGCGAATGCCAGGAAAACACCTGCCCGTATGCATATTGCCAACTGTAAAGTTTGGTGGAGGAGGAATAATGTTCTGCGGCTGTTTTTCATGGTTTGGGCCCCTTAGTTCCAGTGAAGGGAAATCTTAACACTACAGCATACAAAGACATTCTTGACAGTTCTGTGCTTCCAACATTTTTATGCCTTTATTTAACTAGGCAAGTCAGTTAAGAACACATTCTTATTTTCAATGATGGCCTGGGAACAGTGGTTTAACAGCCTTGTTCAGGGGCAGAACGACAGATTTTTTTTTACCTTGTCAGCTCGAGGATTCAATCTTGCAACCTTTCGGTTACTAGTCCAACGCTCTAATCACTAGGCTACCTGCCGCCCCAGGTTGTGGCAACCGTTTGGGGGAGGCCCTTTCTTGTTTCAGCATGACAATGCCCCCGTGCACAAAACGAGGTCTAAACAGAAATGGTTTGTCAAGATTGGTGTGGAATAGCTTGATTGGCCTGATTAGAGCCCTGACCTCAACCCCATCGAACACCTTTGGGATGAATTGGAACACCGACTGAGAGCCCAACCTCACTAATGCTCCTGGGACTGAATGGAAACAAGTCCCCAGAGCAATGTTCCAACAACTAGTGGAAACTCTTCCCAGAAGAGTGGAGGCTGTTATAGCAGCAATGTTCCAACAACTAGTGGAAACTCTTCCCAGAAGTGGAGGCTGTTATAGCAGCAAGGGGGGACCAACTCCATATGAATGTCCATGATTTTGGAATGAGATGTTCGACAAGCAGGTGTCCACATACTTATTGTCATGTAGTGTTATGTAAGTCATTCAGTGTCGATAAAATATTTGTAATTTTTATTTTATTTGAGATCTTAGTGGAGAGGATTATAGATTCGATTTTGTTATGATATGATGTGTTATGATGAAAATAAAATAAAACATGTAAAAACGATACATTCTAGAAAAATATATATATATATTTTTTTTAAGTGTATTTGTCACGTACACAGATGAGCAGATGATAAAGCAAGTGCAGCTTTTGTTTCCAGCAGTGAAATACACTGAGAGTAGAGTAGAATAAGAAAAATAAAATAAGAATAAACAAGAGATTAAGAAATAGCAGGGTCCAGGATGTAAATACCTGATGTGTAAAGGCAGTATAGACAGTAGATAAGGAGGAAAAGGTATGCCCAGCAGTAGTTATATAGGATGAGCTATGTCCAGAATACAGTATGCCCAGCAGTAGTTATATAGGATGAGCTATGTCCAGAATACAGTATGCCCAGCAGTAGTTATATAGGATGAGCTATGTCCAGAATACAGTATGCCCAGCAGTAGTTATATAGGATGAGCTATGTCCAGAATACAGTATGCCCAGCAGTAGTTATATAGGATGAGCTATGTCCAGAATACAGTATGCCCAGCAGTAGTTATATAGGATGAGCTATGTCCAGAATACAGTATGCCCAGCAATAGTTATATAGGATGAGCTATGTCCAGAATACAGTATGCCCAGCAGTAGTTATATAGGATGAGCTATGTCCAGAATACAGTATGCCCAGCAGTAGTTATATAGGATGAGCTATGTCCAGAATACAGTATGCCCAGCAGTAGTTATATAGGATGAGCTATGTCCAGAATACAGTATGCCCAGCAGTAGTTATATAGGATGAGCTATGTCCAGAATACAGTATGCCCAGCAGTAGTTATATAGGATGAGCTATGTCCAGAATACAGTATGCCCAGCAGTAGTTATATAGGATGAGCTATGTCCAGAATACAGTATGCCCTGCAGTAGTTATATAGGATGAGCTATGTCCAGAATACAGTATGCCCAGCAATAGTTATATAGGATGAGCTATGTCCAGAATACAGTATGCCCAGCAGTAGTTATATAGGATGAGCTATGTCCAGAATACAGTATGCCCAGCAATAGTTATATAGGATGAGCTATGTCCAGAATACAGTATGCCCAGCAGTAGTTATATAGGATGAGCTATGTCCAGAATACAGTATGCCCAGCAGTAGTTATATAGGATGAGCTATGTCCAGAATACAGTATGCCCAGCAGTAGTTATATAGGATGAGCTATGTCCAGAATACAGTATGCCCAGCAGTAGTTATATAGGATGAGCTATGTCCAGAATACAGTATGCCCAGCAGTAGTTATATAGGATGAGCTATGTCCAGAATACAGTATGCCCAGCAGTAGTTATATAGGATGAGCTATGTCCAGAATACAGTATGCCCAGCAGTAGTTATATAGGATGAGCTATGTCCAGAATACAGTATGCCCAGCAATAGTTATATAGGATGAGCTATGTCCAGAATACAGTATGCCCAGCAGTAGTTATATAGGATGAGCTATGTCCAGAATACAGTATGCCCAGCAATAGTTATATAGGATGAGCTATGTCCAGAATACAGTATGCCCAGCAGTAGTTATATAGGATGAGCTATGTCCAGAATACAGTATGCCCTGCAGTAGTTATATAGGATGAGCTATGTCCAGAATACAGTATGCCCAGCAGTAGTTATATGGGATGAGCAATGTCCCGAATACAGTATGTACAAGCAGTAGTTGTATGGGATGAGCTATGTCCAGAATACAGTATGTACAAGCAGTAGTTGTATGGGATGAGCTATGTCCGGAATACAGTATGTACAAGCAGTAGTTGTATGGGATGAGCTATGCCTGGAATACAATATGTACATATAAAGTGGGTAATGAATGAGTTAACTTTTTCAGAGCTCAAATCTTATCTGTTCCTAACTACATAAACGATTTCAGAACAATAAACATGATGTGAACATTATTAAGTGACCAGTGTTCAAAGACTCTATGTACATGTGGCAGCAGTCCCTAAGGTGCATAAGGGGAGGAGGCTGGCTAATATTGACTATTCAGCAGTCTGATGGCCTGGAGAAAGAAGCTGTATTTCATTCTCTCTGACCCAGCTGTAGATGCACCTGTAGATGGTAGCTGGGTGAACAGGCTGTTGCTTGGGTAGCTGAGGTCCTTGATGATCTTGATGGAGATTGTCCGACGAGCCCGCAACACCACTCTGAGCTTTCAAAGACAGAGCTTCTCCATCTACCAGGACTACTCCCCCTACTGTGTCCAGGCAGCGTGCAGCTTTCGGGCCAAACGACTACTACTGGACCGTCCAGGTGGGAAGTATGGACTTCGATTTTTTTTATTTTTTTTATTTTACCTTTATTTAACTTAAGTCAGTTAAGAACAAATTTCAGTGACGGCCTAGGAACAGTGGGTTACCTGCCTGTTCAGGGGCAGAACGACAGATTCGTACCTTGTCAGCTCGGCGGTTTGAACTTGCAACCTTCCGGTTACTAGTCCAACGCTCTAACCACTAGGCTACCCTGCTATTCCCGGCCCGTCTATGGCTTTCTCATGATGGTAAAGACTACACCTTTCAATCTCCGGAGGAGGCTATGGCTCACATTCAACGCCACGTCAAGAAGTCTTGAACTTGATCATAGATCAGCAACTGTTGCTTGCGAACTGTGGATAGTAAGTAGTTTAGTTATAACGTATCCCCAATTTAGATTTTAGGGATTTCAACTGTACGATGTCCCCAGTTCTTGACAAGTCCTCACGATAAACTACAGGCCCATCTGAATGTGCCCTACTTATTCAATCTTTTCTTCAGAAATATGCTACAGTATAAGTGAGGCCTGCCGTTTCCTAAACCCTACAGACAGTATTCCTTTTTTTCTCATGTTCATCAAACATACTCCCGCACTGATTACTTATTTTTGGAATAAAAACTTAACCTTCGGCAGTGTACTTACGAGAGTATTGTTATTTCTGACCATTCACCATTAGTGCTTGAACTAGAGTTTCCCCAGTGACCTCCTAAGTGTTATCAATGGCATCTTAACCCCATTTTACTCTCAGATAAGGAGTTTGTCCATTTTATTTATTCTAACATCCTAGCCAATCTTTTAGCCAACCGTATGGAAGACTCGCTACACCAAGTAATACACTCGGACCAGACTGGCTATATGAGAAATATGCATTTTCTATATTAGACACCTTATGAATATACTGTACTCCCCAGCGTCGGGGGACCTGGAAGGAGTGGTCTCGTTCGATGCGGAAAAAGCTTTTGACAGCATTGAGTGGGACTACTTAACAGCTGCCCATTATAGATTTGGCCTTGACCACAAATTCATTGCATGAATAAAGATTCTTTATTTTTTTCCCATGGTACGGTACGGACTAACAACTTGTCCTCTGACTATTTTCCCTTGCACCGTGGATCCAGACAGGGTTGTCCACTCTCCCTCTTGTTGTTTGCTTTGGCAATTTAGCCCTTCGCCGTCTCACTGCACTCTAATGATGCCTTTCAAGGAATAATCAGGACGGGCTTAGAGCAGAAAGTCTCACTATATGCTGACAACCTCCTTTTGTTTATCTCCAACCCTGATACCTCATTACCACGTGCCTTATCTGTTCTTAAAAAGTTTGGATCAATCTCAGGGTAGAAGCTGAATCTTGGCAAGAGTGAGCTTTTTCCTGTAAATAAGGCTGCTTTAAAGTGCTCTTTTACAAGCTTTCAGTTTAGGATTGTCCGGGAACAATGGACCCACTCACTGTCACAGTCATACTCTGGACCTAGTTCTGTCCCATGGAATACATGTTGTGGATCTTAGTGTTTTTCCTCATAATCCTGGACTATCAGACCACCATTTTATTATGTTTGCAATTGCAACAAATAATCTGCTCAGACCCCAACCAAGGAACATCAAAAGTCATGCTATAAATTCACAGACAACACAAAGATTCCTTGATGTCCTTCTAGACTCCCTCTGTCTATCCAATGACGCCAGAGGACAAAAATCAGTTTACCACCTAACTGAGGAACTCAATTTAACCTTGCGCAATACCCTAGATGCAGTTACACCCCTAAAGACTAAAAACATTTCTCATAAGAAACTAGCTCCCTGGTATAGAGAAAATACCAGAGCTCTGAAGCAAGCTTCCAGAAAATTGGAACGGAAATGGCGCCACACCAAACTGGAAGTCTTCTGACTAGCTTGGAAAGACAGTACAGTGCAGTATCGAAGAGCCCTTACTGCTGCTCAATCATCCTATTTTTCCAACTTAATTGAGGAAAATAAGAACAATCCTAAATTCCTTATTGATACTGTCGCAAAGCTAACTAAAAAGCAGCATTCCCCAAGTGAGGATGGCTTTCACTTCAGCAGTAATAAATTCATGAACTTCTTTGAGGAAAAGATCATGATTATTAGAAAGCAAATTACGGACTCCTCTTTAAATCTGCGTATTCCTTTAAAGCTCAGTTGTCCTGAGTCTGCACAACTCTGCAAGGACGTAGGATCAAGAGTGACACTCAAGTGTTTTAGTACTATATCTCTTGACACAATGATGAAAATAATCATGGCCTCAAAACCTTCAAGATGCATACTGGACCCTATTCCAACTAAACTACTGAAAGAGCTGCTTCCTGTGCTTGGCCCTCCTATGTTGAACATAATAAACAGCTCTATATCCACCGGATGTGTACCAAACTCACTAAAAGTGACAGTAATAAAGCCTCTCTTGAAAAAGCCAAACCTTGACCCAGAAAATATAAAAAACTATCAGCTTATATCGAATCTTCCATTCCTCTCAAAAATGTTAGAAAAGGCTGTTGCGCAGCAACTCACTGCCTTCCTGAAGACAAACAATGTATACAAAATGCTTCAGTCTGGTTTTAGACTCCATCATAGCACTGAGACTGCACTTGTGAAGGTGGTAAATTATCTTTTAATGGCATCAGACCGAGGCTCTGCATCTGTCCTAGAATTTCTAAGCAAACAGCAGGGCTTTCTCCTATAGAGCTCCATTTTTATGGAATGGTCTGCCTACCCATGTGAGAGACGCAAACTCGGTCTCAACCTTTAAGTCTTTACTGAAGACTCATCTCTTCAGGGGGTCATATGATTGAGTGTAGTCTGGCCCAGGAGTGTGAAGGTGAACGGAAAGGCTCTGGAGCAACGAACCGCCCTTGCTGTCTCTGCCTGGCCGGTTCCCCTCTTTCCACTGGGATTCTCCGCCTCTAACCCTATTACAGGGGCTGAGTCACTGGCTTGCTGGGGCTCTCTCATACCGTCCCTAGGAGGGGTGCGTCACTTGA
Source organism: Oncorhynchus masou masou (assembly GCF_036934945.1). Classification (NCBI taxonomy): domain Eukaryota; kingdom Metazoa; phylum Chordata; class Actinopteri; order Salmoniformes; family Salmonidae; genus Oncorhynchus; species Oncorhynchus masou. The sequence continues at coordinate 41,800,537 of NC_088227.1, read as the reverse complement.
GTGGGTTGAGTCACTGATGTGATCTTCCTGTCTGGGTTGGCGCCCCCCCCCCTTGGGTTGTGCCGTGGTGGTGATCTTTGTGGGCTATACTCGGCCTTGTCTCAGGATGGTAAGTTGGTGTTTGAAGATATCCCTCTAGTGGTGTGGGGGCTGTGCTTTGGCAAAGTGGGTGGGGTTATATCCTTCCTGTTTGGCCCTGTCCGGGGGTGTCATCGGATGGGGCCACAGTGTCTTCTGACCCCTCCTGTCTCAGCCTCCAGTATTTATGCTGCAGTAGTTCGTGTGTCAGGGGGCTGGGGTCAGTTTGTTATATCTTGAGTACTTCTCCTGTCCTATCTGGTGTCCTGTGTGAATTTAAGTATGCTCTCTCTAATTCTCTCTTTCTCTCTTTCTTTCTCTCTCTTGGAGGGCCTGAGCCCTAGGACCATGCCTCAGGACTACCTGACATGATGACTCCTTGCTGTCCCCAGTCCACCTGGCCGTGCTGCTGCTCCAGTTTCAACTGTTCTGCCTGTGATTATTATTATTCATTTATGAACATTTGAACATCTTGGCCATGTTCTGTTATAATCTCCACCCGGCACAGCCAGAAGAGGACTGGCCACCTCTCATAGCCTAGTTCCTCTCTAGGTTTCTTCCTAGGTTTTGGCCTTTCTAGGTAGTTTTTCCTAGCCACCGTGCTTCTACACCTGCATCGCTTGCTGTTTGGGGTTTTAGGCTGGGTTTCTGTACAGCACTTTGAGATATCAGCTGATGTACGAAGGGCTATATAAATACATTTGATTTGATCAATTCACCTACTTGGGAGTTACATGGAAATGACATGGAAATATTCCAATTTGTTTAAGGAAAACATTGTTGCTCCAGCAGTTTGAAACAATCTAACTTTTTGGAAGTTTCTACCTTTTTATCTTATTGGAAGAATTAATGTCATTCAAATGAATGTGTTGACCAAATTTTTACATTTATTTCAATGTTTACCCATTTTTATTCCAAAATCTTTTTTTTTAATTAACTGGATCAAACATTCATGTATTTTATTTGGGATGGCAAGGTACCACGGATTGGTATAAAACATTTACAGGAGTCTAAGACATTGGGGGGTTTAGATCTTCCAAATGTTCATACATACTATTGGGCTGCAAATTTCAGAGCCCTTTTGTACTGGCTGCAGACTGAACCTACTGGCCCTAGACCACTCTGGGTCCAGATGGAGTCTGAATCATGTAAACCTGCTGCTCTTTCTTCTGTGTTGTGCTTGTCTCTCCCAGTGTCCCTAAGCAAAAGGTGTGTCAACCCAATTGTAAAGCAGTCTCTTAAAATTGGGAATCAGTTCCGTTTTATTTTCCTCCATCTTTAAATGATTTGGCTTTTGGCAAGTGGCACTCACTAGGCCTCTCCTCATTAGTCCAATTATTCTTTGATGATACATTTGCATCATGAAAAGTTCAACCTCCCCAAAATCCCACTTTGTCCGCTATCTCCAGACTATGAACTTTGTCAGAGCTAACACACCTGCATTTCCCCATAGGCCTTCGAATACAGCATCTTTGAGAGCATCTTTGAGAGCATCTTTGAGCTAAACAAGCTTCCGATGGGTGCAATTTCAGATGTATATGCAATCATTAATCACTTACAGAACTCTTCTTTGTTTCCTTTAAAGACTCGATGGGAAAAGGATTTGTGGGAGGAACTTGCAGATGACACCGGGGAATCTGTGCTGCACAGGGTGCATTCATCCCCTGTTAGCACTAGACACAGCCTCATTCAATTCAAGGTGGTTAACCGTATCCACTGGTCTGGGGCCAAACTCGAAAGAATATATTCTGATTTTGATCGTACCTGTGTCCGATGTAAAACGGAACCAGCCACACTGTATCATATGTTTTGGGGCTGTCACAAACTGTCAGGTTTCTGGGAATGAATATTTAAATGTTTCTCTGATATATATGACACTGTTATAGATCCGTCTCCTCTGACAGACCTTTTTGGAGTACTGACCATAGGTACCCCCCTGTCAAGAATTCAGTCGGACACTGTAGCTTATACAACTCTTTTAGCTAGACGGCTAGATGGCAGCTCCCCCATCTTATAAATATTGGGTGAGTGATGTGTTGTGCTCTCTGAAACTAGAAAATATTTTATTCAATATGCGTTGGAACCTCAAACTGTTTTATGAGGCTTCGGCTCGATTCCGGTCTTACTTTAAACAGTCCATCCTCTGATGGCATTCCTAGTTTGCCTAAGTGGGGGTTGGGGGTGGCCTTGTAGCCATCCCGGAAGGGAGAGTAGCAATGGTCAAGCGTGTTCTATCCGCGTGTAGCACAGGAGATGTGTTGGTAGATTTTTGGGAGCGTTCTCCTCAGATTTACTTTATTAAATTCTCCAGCCACAATAAATGCGGCCTCAGGATATGCAGTTTCCAGTTTGCACAAAGTGCAGTGTCGTTCCTTGAGAGCCGTGTCGGTTTGGGGGGGGATATACACCGCAGTGACAATAACCAAATAAAATTATCTTGGGAGGTAATGCGGTCAATATTTGATGGTGAGGATTTCCAGATCGGGAGACCAAAAGGACTTGAGTTTCTGTACGTTAGCACAATCACACCATGAGTTGTTAACCATGAGACATACCCCTCCACCTTTGTTCTTCCCAGAGAGTTCTTTCTTCCTGTCCGTGTGATGTACGGAGAACCCCGCTGGTTGTATACATGGTGACAATATATTGGGGGGAGAGCCGCGATTCCGTAAAACAGGGGGAGATCCTCGGCCTGATCTTGTCTACATTATTGTCCAAGGACTGACAGTTAGCGAGTAATATACTCAGAAGCAGTGGACGGTTTGCTCGCCGCCTGACTGGAAACCTCATCTCTCCTCTCTATCCTCCGGCATCAACGTTTTGTTGTAGCACCCGGGATGAAAGGGTCTGCCTCGGGAAGTCCAAACAAAGGATCCAGGTCAAGGAAGTCAAGGAAGAGAGAGAGAGAGATACAGACAGACATAGACAGAAACAGAAAGACTGACTAGAGAGAAAGAGAGAGAAACTCAAGAGAAAGAAAGAGAAGACAGTTAAACATTACCTTCTCCTGCAGCCGTTCCAACATGGCCGCCAGCAGAGCCTCTCTGTTCTCCTTGTTGGCCTCCATCTTCTGCTCCAGCTTCTCCTTGGAGTTCTTGATGAAGTTGTTGTTCTCCTCAAAGGCCTTCTGGATCACCTCTCTCTCGTGCTCTCTCTTCTCTGCCAGGTGCTTCAGCAGCTCAGCCTCCTGGCACTAGAGGGCGGTGTGAGAGTATCAGGTGCAGGATACAGACAGGTGTGTTTGTGCCATAGAGATAGTTAGAGGACATTATATCTGTGCCATTACAGCATATTTGAGATCATGGGTAGCGCCGTTGAGGCCATCTCCATTTTGAAGTCAATTTTCTTCGAGTACTTCTATGAGTTGGTAAACTGAAAGGGTGCATACTGCCTCCCAGAGTGTGTTGTTTGAAAAGGTATAAAGTCAAAGTTGGCGATTTACTGCCACCTGGAGTAATGGAATATTTGTTCACAAGTTTAATTCACTGGCTGATCTCTCCTGTTGACCTGGATGGAATTATGTGATCCTTCCTTAACCGATCCTTCCTTAAACGATCCTTCCTTAACCGATAAGTCCCACCCATTTGACTACTTCAAAATTGTGAAAGTCCTCAATGGAGATTTCCATGCTAAAACAGGTCTTTGGGCACTAGTCCTTTATCTATCTCTATGGTTTGTGTGTGCGTGTGTACATGAATATATCCTCAATTCATGTCTCCTCACCTTCCTCCTCTCCTCTGCAGCCTCTAGTTTATTCTGGATCTCCTCCATGGAGAGTTCCCTGCGTTGGGGCATGGTAACGTTGAGCTCTGGGATGCCATCAAACGAAGGGGGCTTCAGGATGACCTCGAAGGCCTGGCCCGACGCACGTTTGTTCAACTCTATCACCTCCACGTCCTTTATCACACACCAGCCCAGATCCACCGCATCTGGGGATGGTACAGGAGAGACTGGAGGTAAGCACTTTAAAACACAATCCTTTAGATAACTAGTTATATACTAGTTATACTAGTTATATATGTTAATACATATATTTTTTAAATAATATAATATAATATATATAATTTCTATATATTTCTATATAATTTCTATATAATTTCTTAATTTCTGTCTGAATATGTTGTACTGTGATGTCATCAGGAACTATACTGAACAAAACATATAATCAGGGAACCCTACAGGTTAATACAGGAGCAAGTCTCAAGTGTACCAACCAAAATATAAACGCAACATGCAAACATTTAGAAGATTTTACAGACGTATAGTTCATATAAGATAATCAGTCAATTGAAATAAATGAATTAGGCCCTAATCTTTCACATGACTAGGAATACAGGTCTGCATCTGTTGGTCACTGATACCGTTAAAAAAGGTAGGGGGCGTGGATCAGAAAACCAGTCGGTATCTGGTGTGACCACCATTTGACTCATGTAGCGCGACATCTCATCTCCTTTACATAGAGTTGATCAGGGTGTTGATTGTGGCATGTGGAACGTTGTCCTACTCCTCTTCAATGGCTGTGCAAAGTTGCTGGATATTGGCGGGAACTTGAACACGCTCTCGTACACGTCGATCCAGAGCATCCCAAACATGCTCAATGGGTGATATGTCTGGTGAGTATGTAGGTCATGGAAGAACTGGGACATTTTCAGCTTCAAGGAAATGTGTACAGATCATTGCGACATGGGGCCGTGCATTATCACCCTGAAACATGAGGTGATGGGGGCGGGTGAATGGCACGACAATGGGCCTCAGGATCTCATCACGATATCTCTGTGCATTCAAATTGCCATTGATAAAATGCAATTGTGTTTGTTGTCCGTAGCTTACGGCTACCCATACCCTAACCCGATCGCCACCATGGGACACTCTGATGTAAACGTTGTGAACAGCAAACTGCTCGCCCACACGACAACATACACGTGGTCTGCGGTTGTGAGGCCGGTTGGACGTACTGCCAAATTCTCTAAAACGATGTTGGAGGAGGCTTATGGTAGATAAATTAACATTCACTTTTCTGGTAAAAGCTCTGGTGGACATTCATGCAGTCAGCATGCCAATTGCAAGCCCCCTCAAAACTTGAGACAACTGTGGCATTGTGCTGTGTGACAAAACTGCACATTTTAGAGTGGCTTTTATTGTCCCCAGCACAAGGTTCACCTGTGTAATGTACATGCTGTTGAATCAGCTTCTTGATATGCCAAACCTGTCAGGTGGATGGATTATCTTGGCGAAAGAGAAATGCTCACTAACAGGGATGTAAACAAATTTGTGCAAACAGTTTAAGAAAAATATGTTTTTAATGCATATGAAATATTTCTGAGACCTTTTATTTCAGCTCATGAAACCAACAATTCACATGGTGTATATAAATTAAATCTCAGTGGGCAGTTTATTAGGTACACCGTACATGAAAATGGATAGCTCCTACAGACAGTGAGTCACATGGCCGTGGCTTGATATATAAAGCAGGCAGACAGGTATCAAGGCAAAGTAAAACAGTGGTGTGCAGAACGGAATCTCGGAACGCAGAACGGAATCTCGGAACGCAGAACGGAATCTCGGAACGCAGAACGGAATCTCGGAACGCAGAACGGAATCTCGGAACGCAGAACGGAATCTCGGAATGCAGAACTCGTCGTTCCTTGTCAGGGAACTGCTTTTGCAGCAGACGACCACACTGGGTTTCACTCCTATCAGCTAAAAACAATAAGAAGAAGCGACTCCAGTGGGCAACGCCATCATCAACACTGGACAATAGAGTGGAAAAACACTGCCTGGTCCAACCAATCTTGGTTCTTGCTGCATAATGCTGATGGCAGAGTCAGGATTTGGTGTAAACAGCATGAGTCCGTGGACCCATCCAGCCTGGTGTCAACGGTACGGGCTGGTGGCGGTGGTGTAATGGTGCGGTGGAATGTTTTCCTGGCACAAGTTAGAACCTTGATAGCCGTTGAGCAATGTTTGAACGCCACACTTTGGAGAATCCAAGGTGCAAGATAGGTGTACTGAGTGTCTAAACGCGTCGTCTTACCTTCTGCTTTGTATATGGGCTTACAGTCGATGGTCTGAGGGTTGATGCAGGAGCAGAACAGAGACACCAGGGGGAGCTCTTTCAACTTCTCTTTGTACGCTGCAGGACACACACACACACACACACGCACACGCGCACACGCGCACACACACACACACACACACACACACACACACACACACACACACACACACACACACACACACACACACACACACAGTTAATAGTAAAGAATAGACACAGACACGTAGTAGTTTGTCATCATGATCATCATCATCATCATCATCGTTATTATCTCTTGAGACGGTTCACATTTAAATGTTAAACTCAATGGCAAATTGAATAGTTGGACAGATATTTGGTTCTGGGTGACAAGAGCCCATCATCACTAATTACTATCATTATCAAAAGATCAGTCAGGATATAGATGTATATATTTAAATTTAAAAAACAACAGTGATTTTTTTGTTGCCTCGTGTGACCCAGCTCTGTTTTGCTACACAGCGAGATCAGAACCCCCCCCCAGTAGATTAAAAGTTCGGTCAGTAGAGGACAAGACCAAAATCCACATCTAGCCAATCTCTGCTGTTGGTATTCAGCTTAGCCTAGGTCAACTGTAGGGTACAGTTTAACTCTGACAGTGTAAACCTAGCCACACATTCCAAGCCAACACAAGAATAAGCCAGACTAATGTTAACCCAAACTCCCTATAATATACAGAGCATTCGGAAAGTATTCAGACCTCTTGACTTTTTCCACATTTTTGTTAAATTACAGCCTTATTCTAAAATGGATTAAATAAAATAAAACATCATCAATCTACACACAATACCCCATAATGACATCACAATACCCCATAATGACATCACAATACCCCATTTTTTTGCACGGAAATATAACATTTACTTAAGTATTCAGACCCTTTGCTCAGTACTTTTGTTGATGCACCTTTGGCAGTGATTACAGCCTCGAGTCTTCTTTGGTATGACGCTACATGCTTGGCACACCTGTACTTGGGCAGTTTCTCCCATTCTTCTCTGCAGATCCTCTCAAGCTCTGTCAGGTTGCAATGGAGAGTGTTGCTGAACAGCTATTTTCAGGTTTCTCCAGAGATGTTTGATCGGGTTCAAGTCCAGGCTCTGGCTGGGCCACTGAAAGACATTCAGAGACTTGCCCTCCTGAAGCCCCTCCTGCGTTGTCTTGGCTAAGTGCTTAGTGTTGTTGTCCTGTTGGAAGGTGAACCTTCACCTCAGTCTGAGGTCCTGACTGGTCTGTGCTTTTCTCCGTTCATCTATCCATCGATCCTGACTAGTCTCTCAGTCCCTGCCGCTGAAAAACATCCCTACAGCATGATGCTGCCACCACCATGCTTCACCGTAGGGATGGTGACAGGTTTCCTCCAGACGTGACGCTTGGCATTCAGGCCAAAGAGTTCAATCTTGGTTTCATCAAACCAGAGAATCTTGTTTCTCATGGTCTGAGAGTCCTTTAGGTGCCCTTTGGCAAACTCCAAGTGGGCTGTCATGGGCCTTTTACTGAGGTGTGGCTTCTGTCTGGCCACTCTACCATAAAGGCCTGGTGGAGTGCTGCAGAGACAGTTGTCCTTCTGGAAGGTTCTTCCATCTCCACAGAGGAACTCTGGAGCTCTGTCAGAGTGACCATCAGGTTCTAGGTCACCTCCCTGACCAAGGCCCTTCTTCCCCGATTGCTCAGTTTTGGTCTGGCGGCCAGGTCTAGAAAGAGCCTTGCTGGTTCCAAACTTCTTCCATTTAAGAATGATGGAGGCCACTGTGTTCTTGGGGACCTTCAATGCTGCAGAAATGTTTTGGTACCCTTCCCCAGATCTGTGCTTTGACACAATCCTGTCTCAGAGCTCTACAGACAATTCCTTCGACCTCGTGGCTTGGTTTTTGCTCTGACATGCACTGTCAACTGTGGGACCTTTTATAGACAGGTGTGTGCCTTTCCAAATCATGTCCAATCAATTGAATTTACCACAGGTGGACCCCAATCAAGTTTTAGAAACATCTCTAGGATGATCAATGGTAACAGGTTGTATCTGAGCTCAATTTCGAGTCTTATAGCAAAGTGTCTGAATACTGAATAAGGTATTTCAGTATTTTATTTGGAATAAATTTGCAAAAATTTCTAAAATCCTGTTTTCGCTTTGTCCTTATGGAGTATTCCGAGTATTGTGTATCTCTGTATATACTGTCTGAAATTATAATAGATACTTAGTAAACAATTAATATACAGTATATTTCAAGTTATATCTTACCTGCTAGGGTCATGTTCCCAATGTGTCTGTGTTCCTCACCAGAGATTAGCTCCTCACAATGCTGCTCCTGTAGATAAAAAGGGCTTCAATGAGGATTTACTTTCTAAGAATGAATATTAAAATATTCTGGGGTTTAACCATACTATGTTCAAGAGACCGATGCTTGAAGTCATAATGACAAAAAATGGCTTCAAATAGAAAAAATGTATTCAAGGAATAAAAACAGAGATTAAAAGTTAGAGAAACTCAAACTGTATAGAGTTGTTTGGAAAGTGAGGTTTGGATCATCATCATGAATGTTTATAATCAGGGTGTTTATGGTGGTAATCATCATGAATGTTTATAATCAGGGTGATTATGGTGGTAATCATCATGAATGTTTAGAATCAGGTTGTTTATGGTGGTAATCATCATGAATGTTTATAATCAGGGTGTTTATGGTGGTAATCATCATGAATGTTTATAATCTGGGTGTTTATGGTGGTAATCATCATGAATGTTTATAATCAGGGTGTTTATGGTGGTAATCATCATGAATGTTTATAATCAGGGTGTTTATGGTGGTAATCATCATGAATGTTTATAATCAGGGTGTTTATGGTGGTAATCATCATGAATGTTTATAATCAGGTTGTTTATGGTGGTGAAATATATATACAGATTGAGGGGGGGCTGTCACCCCTGCATAATGATGAATCAAACTTGTGCGACATGCAGAGGGAACGGCAGGTGTCTGACTCCACCCCCAGACCTTCAGATGGAATCCTCAACACTGAATTGACATTCCACAACAAAAGCCTCAAATATACTTTTTTCAAGGGGCCTAAAAATGGCTATAGATTGAAAATAGAATGAATACCTTTTTTCCTCATTTGGATCAATGCCGGGTTCAAAGATATAGCCAAATAAACACAATCAAACCCTGCCATACTGCTACAGCTGAAGTAGGGCCTCCATCCTGAACAGTATCATTCCTAGTACAGTGATAGAAAACACTACAGCGTGTCTCCTCTAGGTTCTGTCTCTGCCTGTCAACAAACAGGATTTTTTTTATGGATCAAAATGAGGCTTAGGTGGTGGGCGTGGCTGGGGGCGTGGTAGTAGGCGTGGTTAATCGCACAATTGCAATTCTACGCACTTTGAGAGAACATTTTACAATTTTGAAGCAATTTTTTTGCAATTCTACACAATTTGTCACAGCTTATGCCATATTCTAATGTTATCTGACTGACTCAAACAATATAACAAAATCAAGGGGGGCCATATAATAATAAATAATAATATAATAAATAATAATAATATAATAATAATATACCATGACAAAAATATTCCTGATTTCTGGAATTTCAGATTCTCCCTGACTGTCTATTTTTTTGTTTTGTTGGTAATTGTTAAGTTCTCAAAGATGACCTAATTTAAAAAATATATAGGTCCATTACCTTTTCTATGTCAATCAAATGTTTTTATTAAGCCTTTTTTGCATCAGCAGATGATGTCACCAAGTGCTTTACAGAAACCCAGCCTAAAACCCCAAAGAGCAAACAATGCAGATGATGTCACCAAGTGCTTTACAGAAACCCAGCCTAAAACCCCAAACAGCAAACAATGCAGATGATGTCACCAAGTGCTGTACAGAAACCCAGCCTAAAACCCCAAACAGCAAACAATGCAGATGATGTCACCAAGTGCTTTACAGAAACCCAGCCTAAAACCCCAAACAGCAAACAATGCAGATGATGTCACCAAGTGCTTTACAGAAACCCAGCCTAAAACCCCAAACAGCAAACAATGCAGATGATGTCACCAAGTGCTTTACAGAAACCCAGCCTAAAACCCCAAACAGCAAACAATGCAGATGATGTCACCAAGTGCTTTACAGAAACCCAGCCTAAAACCCCAAAGAGCAAACAATGCAGATGATGTCACCAAGTGCTTTACAGAAACCCAGCCTAAAACCCCAAAGAGCAAACAATGCAGATGATGTCACAAAGTGCTTTACAGAAACCCAGCCTAAAACCCCAAAGAGCAAACAATGCAGATGATGTCACCAAGTGCTTTACAGAAAACCAGCCTAAAACCCCAAACAGCAAACAATGCAGGTGTAGAAGCACGGTGGCAAAAACTCCCTAGAAAGGCAGGAACCCAGGAAGAAACCTAGAGAGGAACCAGGCTCTGAGGGGTGGCCACTCCTCTTCTGTCTGTGCCAGGGGGAGCTAATAAGAATACATGACCATTTAAGGCCAGATTGTTCTTGAAGACGTTCAAACATCCATAGATGACCAACAGGGTCAGATAATAATCACAGTGGTTGTAGAGGGTGAAACAGATGAAACCTCAGGAGTAAATGTCAGTTGGCTTCTCATAGCTGAGCATTCAGAGGTCGAGACAGCAGGTGCGGTAGAGCAGGTCGAAAACAGTCGACACTGACTTATATCTGGTTGTAGTTGTTTATGTTTACACTAAAATGGGTTTACCATCCCGAAAATTATTACCTTTCTATACAGAAAAAAACTACCATGTGACATACCTCTCTCTCTTTTAACCTTTATTTATCTAGGCAAGTCAGTTAAAGAACAAATTCTTATTTTCAATCACGGCCTAGGAACAGTAGTTTAACTGCCTTGTTCAGGGGCAGAACGACAGATTTTTACCTTGTCAGCTCGGGGATTCGATCTTGCAACATTTCCAACGCTCTAACCACTAGGCTTCCTGCCTGCCTATCTCTCTCTCCTTTCATTATCCTATTACCTGATGTCCTCCAAATACACCCAGAGTGAAGCCAGTGCACCAAAGATGATATCCATACACAGATGATATCCATTCAAAGATGATAACCATTCAAAGATGATATCCATTCAAAGATGATATCCATACACAGATGATATCCATTCAAAATGATATCCATTCAAAGAGGATATCCATTCACAGATGATATCCAAATGACATTAATCTACATGTAATTTGTGAGTGATATTGTTCAGCTGCAAATGCTGTTTTCGAACACATGGTTATGAAGATGTTGTCAAATATCTGTTCTCCACCCAGACAGACGTGCCCATAACACATATACCGATAGGTACACTACTTACATACACATCTTAGACTCGCTAACAAACAACAAATACACATACACACACCCTGCAAGTTTACACACACACACACACACACACACACACACACACACACACACACACACACACACACACACACACACACACACACACACACACACACACACACACACACACACACACACACACACACACACACAGACAGAGAGCTGCAATGGAGACAGCGTGGAGTCGAGGGTAAATGGAGTACTGTAGACGACATGATCCAGCTACGACATCGACACTAATAACAGCCAATATCACCTCCTTCATCTCTTTCTAGGTTGTGTTTAGCAGAGGTGCATTCTGACCCCCTCCCCACCCCCCTCCAGAGCAGTGTGCTGAGATGATGTCTGCACTACATCTACAAAACATTGCATTGTAACATCCCATAACTAGTTTTATAACTCTGTAATATCAACCTCCCTCTCTATATCTAGCTGTTGTTTAGCCTTACCCTCCTCCAGATCAGTGCTGAGATGATGATGGTGGTGCCTGTGTGGTCCCAATTTTCAGGCTGTCTGTCTCCTTCTCTGTCTGTCTGGCCCCTTGGATACAGGCTAGCAGCAGCATCAGCCACAGCCCCTCTCCTTCCCCATGACATCACCACCGAGCCCTACTATTGGCTAAGAGGAATGGCAGCATCAAGCCCTGGCAGCCTATCAGGTGAGAGAGCAGGGAAGGGAAGGGCTGTTAACCCTTTGGGTTGTATACTGCAGGGGGCATCATCCAGAATTATACAGTGTGTGTGTGTGTGTGTGTGTGTGTGTGTGTGTGTGTGTGTGTGTGTGTGTGTGTGTGTGTGTGTGTGTGTGTGTGTGTGTGTGTGTGTGTGTGTGTGTGTGTGTGTGTGAGGGAGAGAGACTGTGTGTGTGTGAGAGAGTGTGTGTGTGTGTGTGTGTGTGAGGGAGAGAGACTGTGTGTGTGTGAGAGAGTGTGTGTGAGAGAGAGAGTGTGTGTGAGAAAGAGTGTGTGACAAAGAGAGAGTGTGTGTGTGAGGGAGAGAGAGTGTTTGAGGGAGAGAGAGAGAGTGTGTGTGTGTGTGACAGAGGGAGTGTGTGTGTGTGAGAGAGAGATTGTGGTGTTGATAGGTATTATATTGTGGTGTTGATAGGCATTATATTATATTATGATGTTGATAGGTATTATATTATATTGTGGTGTTGATAGGCATAATATTATATTATGATGTTGATAGGTATTATATTATATTGTGGTGTTGATAGGTATTATATTATATTGTGGTGTTGATGGGTATTATATTGTGGTGTTGATGGGTATTATATTGTGGTGTTGATGGGTATTATATTGTGGTGTTGATGGGTATTATATTATATTGTGGTGTTGATGGGTATTATATTGTGGTGTTGATGGGTATTATATTGTGGTGTTGATGGGTATTATATTATATTGTGGTTGATGGGTATTATATTATATTGTGGTGTTGATGTTGATAGGTATTATATTATATTGTGGTGTTGATGGGTATTATATTATATTGTGGTGTTGATGGGTATTATATTATATTGTGGTGTTGATGGGTATTATATGATATTGTGGTGTTGATAGGTATTATATTGTGGTGTTGATGGGTATTATATTATATTGTGGTGTTGATGGGTATTATATTATATTGTGGTGTTGATGGGTATTATATTGTGGTGTTGATGGGTATTATATTGTGGTGTTGATGGGTATTATATTATATTGTGGTGTTGATAGGTATTATATTATATTGTGGTGTTGATGGGTATTATATTGTGGTGTTGATGGGTGTTGATTATATTGTGGTGTTGATAGGTATTATATTATATTGTGGTGTTGATAGGTATTATATTATATTGTGGTGTTGATGGGTATTATATTATATTGTGGTGTTGATGGGTATTATATTATATTGTGGTGTTGATGGGTATTATATTATATTGTGGTGTTGATAGGTATTATATTATATTGTGGTGTTGATAGGTATTATATTGTGGTGTTGATGGGTATTATATTATATTGTGGTGTTGATAGGTATTATATTGTGGTGTTGATGGGTATTATATTGTGGTGTTGATGGGTATTATATTGTGGTGTTGATGGGTATTATATTATATTGTGGTGTTGATGGGTATTATATTATATTGTGGTGTTGATGGGTATTATATTGTGGTGTTGATGGGTATTATATTATATTGTGGTGTTGATAGGTATTATATTGTGGTGTTGATGGGTATTATATTGTGGTGTTGATGGGTATTATATTGTGGTGTTGATGGGTATTATATTATATTGTGGTGTTGATGGGTATTATATTATATTGTGGTGTTGATGGGTATTATATTATATTGTGGTGTTGATGGGTATTATATTGTGGTGTTGATGGGTATTATATTGTGGTGTTGATGGGTATTATATTGTGGTGTTGATGGGTATTATATTGTGGTGTTGATGGGTATTATATATTGTGGTGTTGATATTGTGGTGTTGATAGGTATTATATTGTGGTGTTGATGGGTATTATATTATATTGTGGTGTTGATGGGTATTATATTATATTGTGGTGTTGATGGGTATTATATATTGTGGTGTTGATGGGTATTATATTATATATTATGTTGATGGTGTTGATATATTGTATTATATTATATTGTGGTGTTGATGGGTATTATATTGTGGTGTTGATGGGTATTATATTGTGGTGTTGATAGGTATTATATTATATTGTGGTGTTGATAGGTATTATATTATATTGTGGTGTTGATGGGTATTATATTATATTGTGGTGTTGATGGGTATTATATTATATTGTGGTGTTGATGGGTATTATATTATATTGTGGTGTTGATAGGTATTATATTATATTGTGGTGTTGATAGGTATTATATTGTGGTGTTGATGGGTATTATATTATATTGTGGTGTTGATAGGTATTATATTGTGGTGTTGATGGGTATTATATTGTGGTGTTGATGGGTATTATATTGTGGTGTTGATGGGTATTATATTATATTGTGGTGTTGATGGGTATTATATTATATTGTGGTGTTGATGGGTATTATATTGTGGTGTTGATGGGTATTATATTATATTGTGGTGTTGATAGGTATTATATTGTGGTGTTGATGGGTATTATATTGTGGTGTTGATTATATTATTGGGTATTATATTGTTATATTGGTGTTGATGGGTATTATATTATATTGTGGTGTTGATGGGTATTATATTATATTGTGGTGTTGATGGGTATTATATTATATTGTGGTGTTGATGGGTATTATATTATATTGTGGTGTTGATGGGTATTATATTATATTGTGGTGTTGATGGGTATTATATTATATTGTGGTGTTGATTATATTATATTGTGGTATTATATTTATGGTGTTGATATTGTGGTGTTGATAGTGGTGTTGATGGGTATTATATTGTGGTGTTGATGGGTATTATATTATATTGTGGTGTTGATGGGTATTATATTATATTGTGGTGTTGATAGGTATTATATTATATTGTGGTGTTGATAGGTATTATATTATATTGTGGTGTTGATGGGTATTATATTTATATTATATTGTGGTGTTGATATTGTGGTGTTGATATTATATTGGTATTATATTATATTGTGGTGTTGATAGGTATTATATTATATTGTGGTGTTGATGGGTATTATATTATATTGTGGTGTTGATAGGTATTATATTATATTGTGGTGTTGATGGGTATTATATTGTGGTGTTGATAGGTATTATATTATATTGTGGTGTTGATGGGTATTATATTATATTGTGGTGTTGATGGGTATTATATTGTGGTGTTGATGGGTATTATATTATATTGTGGTGTTGATAGGTATTATATTATATTGTGGTGTTGATGGGTATTATATTGTGGTGTTGATGGGTATTATATTATATTGTGGTGTTGATGGGTATTATATTGTGGTGTTGATGGGTATTATATTGTGGTGTTGATGGGTATTATATTATTTGTGGTGTTGATATTTATATTGTGGTGTTGATGGGTATTATATTATTGTGGTGTTGATTATATTGGGTATTATATTGTGGTGTTGATGGGTATTATATTGTGTGGTGTTGATAGGTATTATATTATATTGTGTGTGTTGATAGGGTATTATATTATATTGTGGTGTTGATGGGTATTATATTATATTGTGGTGTTGATGGGTATTATATTATATTGTGGTGTTGATAGGTATTATATTATATTGTGGTGTTGATAGGTATTATATTATATTGTGGTGTTGATGGGTATTATATTATATTGTGGTGTTGATGGGTATTATATTGTGGTGTTGATGGTATTATATATATTGTGGTGTTGATAGGTATTATATTGTGGTGTTGATGGGTATTATATTATATTGTGGTGTTGATAGGTATTATATTATATTGTGGTGTTGATAGGTATTATATTATATTGTGGTGTTGATGGGTATTATATTATATTGTGGTGTTGATGGGTATTATATTGTGGTGTTGATGGGTATTATATTATATTGTGGTGTTGATAGGTATTATATTATATTATTATATTGTGGTGATTATTATATTATATTGATGGTATTATATTGTGGTGTTGATTATATTATATTGTGGTGTTGATGGGTATTATATTATATTGTGGTGTTGATGGGTATTATATTGTGGTGTTGATGGGTATTATATTATATTATTATATTGTGGTGTTGATAGGTATTATATTGTGGTGTTGATGGGTATTATATTATATTGTGGTGTTGATAGGTATTATATTATTATATTATATTGTGGTGTTGATTATTATATTATATTGTGGTGTTGATGGGTATTATATTGTGGTGTTGATGTGGTATTATATTTGTGGTGTTGATGGGTATTATATTATATTGTGGTGTTGATAGGTATTATATTATATTGTGGTGTTGATGGGTATTATATTATATTGTGGTGTTGATGGGTATTATATTATATTGTGGTGTTGATAGGTATTATATTGTGGTGTTGATGGGTATTATATTGTGGTGTTGATGGGTATTATATTGTGGTGTTGATAGGTATTATATTATATTGTGGTGTTGATAGGTATTATATTATATTGTGGTGTTGATGGGTATTATATTATATTGTGGTGTTGATGGGTATTATATTATATTGTGGTGTTGATAGGTATTATATTGTGGTGTTGATGGGTATTATATTATATTGTGGTGTTGATGGGTATTATATTATATTGTGGTGTTGATGGGTATTATATTGTGGTGTTGATGGGTATTATATTGTGGTGTTGATGGGTATTATATTATATTGTGGTGTTGATATTATATTGGGTATTATATTATATTGTGGTGTTGATGTGGTATTATATTGTGGTGTTGATGGGTATTATATTATATATTATATTATATTGTTGTTGATGGTATTATATTATATTATATTGTGGTGTTGATATTATATTGTGGTGTTGATAGGTATTATATTGTGGTGTTGATATTATATTATATTTGGTGTTGATAGGTATTATATTATGTTGATTATTATATTGTGGTGTTGATGGGTATTATATTGTGGTGTTGATAGGTATTATATTATATATTATATTGTGGTGTTGATGGGTATTATATTATATTGTGGTGTTGATGGGTATTATATTATATTGTGGTTATATTATATTGTTGTGGATGGGTATTATATTATATTGTGGTGTTGATGGGTATTATATTATATTGTGGTGTTGATAGGTATTATATTATATTGTGGTGTTGATAGGTATTATATTATATTGTGGTGTTGATAGGTATTATATTATATTGTGGTGTTGATGGGTATTATATTATATTGTGGTGTTGATAGGTATTATATTATATTATTATATTGGTGTTGATAGGTATTATATTATATTGTGTGTTGATAGGTATTATATTATTTGTGGTGTTGATAGGTATTATATTGTATTATATTGTGGTGTTGATATTATATTATATTGGGTATTATATTATATTGTGGTGTTGATGGGTATTATATATTGTGGTGTTGATGGGTATTATATTGTGGTGTTGATAGGTATTATATTATATGTTGATTTGTGGTGTTGATATTATATTGTGGTGTTGATGGGTATTATATTGTGGTGTTGATAGGTATTATATTATATTGTGGTGTTGATGGGTATTATTATATTGTGGTGTTGATTATATTTGTGGTGTTGATAGGTTATATTATATTGTGGTGTTGATATTTATATTGTGGTGTTGATAGGTATTATATTATATTGTGGTGTTGATGGGTATTATATTATATTGTGGTGTTGATATTATATTGGGTATTATATTTGTGGTGTTGATATTTATATTATATTGTGGTGTTGATGGGTATTATATTATATTATATTGTGGTGTTGATAGGTATTATATTGTGGTGTTGATGGGTATTATTATTATATTGTGGTGTTGATAGGTATTATATATTATGGGTATTATTATATTGTGGTGTTGATGGGTTATATTATATTGTGGTGTTGATGGGTATTATATTGTGGTGTTGATGGGTATTATATTATTGTGGTGTTGATTGTGGTGTTGATAGGTATTATATTATATTATTATATTGTGGTGTTGATGGGTATTATATATTGTGGTGTTGATGGGTATTATATTGTGGTGTTGATATTGTGGTGTTGATAGTTATTATATTATATTGTGGTGTTGATGGGTATTATATTATATTGTGGTGTTGATAGGTATTATATTATATTGTGGTGTTGATGGGTATTATATTGTGGTGTTGATAGGTATTATATTATATTGTGGTGTTGATGGGTATTATATTATATTGTGGTGTTGATAGGTATTATATTATATTGTGGTGTTGATAGGTATTATATTATATTGTGGTGTTGATAGGTATTATATTATATTGTGGTGTTGATAGGTATTATATTATATTGTGGTGTTGATAGGTATTATATTATATATTATATTGTGGTGTTGATAGGTATTATTGTGGTGTTGATTATTATATTGTGGTGTTGATTATTATATTATATTGTGGTGTTGATTATTATATTATATTGTGGTGTTGATATTATATTGTGGTGTTGATAGGTATTATATTATATTGTGGTGTTGATGGGTATTATATTATATTGTGGTGTTGATAGGTATTATATTGTGGTGTTGATTATATTATATTGTGGTGTTGATAGGTATTATATTGTGGTGTTGATTATATTGTGGTGTTGATGGTATTATATTGTGGTGTTGATTGTGGTGTTGATAGGTATTATATTGTGGTGTTGTATTATATTATATTATATTGTGGTGTTGATAGGTATTATATTGTGGTGTTGATATTATATTGGTGTTGATTATATTATATTGTGGTGTTGATGGGTATTATATTGTGGTGTTGATGGGTATTATATTGTGGTGTTGATAGGTATTATATTGATGGGTATTATATTATATTGTGGTGTTGATAGGTATTATATTATATTGTGGTGTTGATAGGTATTATATTATATTGTGGTGTTGATAGGTATTATATTATATTGTGGTGTTGATGGGTATTATATTGTGGTGTTGATATATTATATTATATTATATTGTGGTGTTGATAGGTATTATATTGTGGTGTTGATAGGTATTATATTATATTTATATTGTGGTGTTGATAGGTATTATATTATATTGTGGTGTTGATAGGTATTATATTGTGGTGTTGATAGGTATTATATTGTGGTGTTATTATATTATATTGTGGTGTTGATAGGTATTATATTGTGGTGTTGATAGGTATTATATTATATTGTGGTGTTGATAGGTATTATATTATATTGTGGTGTTGATAGGTATTATATTGTGGTGTTGATGGGTATTATATTATATTGTGGTGTTGATAGGTATTATATTATATTGTGGTGTTGATAGGTATTATATTATATTGTGGTGTTGATAGGTATTATATTATATTGTGGTGTTGATGGGTATTATATTATATTGTGGTGTTGATGGGTATTATATTATATTGTGGTGTTGATGGTATTATATTGTATTGGTATTTGATAGGTATTATATTATATTGTGGTGTTGATAGGTATTATATTATATTGTGGTGTTGATAGGTATTATATTGTATTGTGGTGTTGATAGGTATTATATTATATTGTGGTGTTGATAGGTATTATATTATATTGTGGTGTTGATGGGTATTATATTATATTGTGGTGTTGATGGGTATTATATTGTGGTGTTGATAGGTATTATATTATATTGTGGTGTTGATAGGTATTATATTATATTGTGGTGTTGATAGGTATTATATTATATTGTGGTGTTGATAGGTATTATATTGTGGTGTTGATAGGTATTATATTATATTGTGGTGTTGATAGGTATTATATTATATTGTGGTGTTGATAGGTATTATATTGTGGTGTTGATAGGTATTATATTATATTGTGGTGTTGATAGGTATTATATTATATTGTGGTGTTGATATTATATTGGGTATTATATTTATATTGTGGTGTTGATAGGTATTATATATTATATTGTGGTGTTGATAGGTATTATATTATATTGTGGTGTTGATAGGTATTATATTGTGGTGTTGATGGGTATTATATTGTGGTGTTGATAGGTATTATATTATAGGTATTGTGGTGTTGATATTATATTATATTGGTATTATATTATATTGTGGTATTATATTGTGGTGTTGATAGGTATTATATTTATATTGTGGTGTTGATAGGTATTATATTATATTGTGGTGTTGATAGGTATTATATGATATTGTGGTGTTGATAGGTATTATATTATATTGTGGTGTTGATATTATATTGTGGTGTTGATTATATTATATTGTGGTGTTGATAGGTATTATATTGTGGTGTTGATGATAGGTGTTGATATATTGTTGTGTGTTGATAGGTATTATATTATATTGTGGTGTTGATAGGTATTATATTGTGGTGTTGATAGGTATTATATTGTGGTGTTGATGGGTATTATATTGTGGTGTTGATGGGTATTATATTGTGGTGTTGATAGGTATTATATTATATTGTGGTGTTTATATTGTGGTGTTGATGGGTATTATATTGTGGTGTTGATAGGTATATTATATTGTGGTGTTGATGTATTATATATTATATTGTGGTGTTGATGGTGGTATTATATTTATATTGTGGTGTTGATTGTGGTGTTGATTATTATATTGTGGTGTTGATGGGTATTATATTATATTGGGTGTTGATAGGTATTATATTGTGGTGTTGATAGGTATTATGGTGTTGATGGGTATTATATTATATTGTGGTGTTGATAGGTATTATATTATATTGTGTTGATGTATTATATTGTGGTGTTGATGGTATTATATTATATATTGTGGTGTTGATAGGTATTATATTATATTGGTATTATTATATTGTGGTGTTGATAGGTATTATATTATGGGTATTATATTGTGGTGTTGATTATATTGGTATTATTATATTGTGGTGTTGATAGGTATTATATATTGTGGTGTTGATAGGTATTATATTATATTATATTGTGGTGTTGATGGGTATTATATTATATTGTGGTGTTGATAGGTATTATATTGTGGTGTTGATAGGGTATTATATTGTGGTGTTGATTATATTATATTGTGGTGTTGATAGGTATTATATTGTGGTGTTGATAGGTATTATATTATAGGTATTATATTGTGGTGTTGATAGGTATTATATTGTGGTGTTGATAGGTATTATATTGTGGTGTTGATAGGTATTATATTGTATTGTGGTGTTGATAGGTATTATATTGTGGTGTTGATAGGTATTATATTATATTGTGGTGTTGATGGGTATTATATTGTGGTGTTGATGGGTATTATATTATATTGTGGTGTTGATAGGTATTATATTGTGGTGTTGATAGGTATTATATTGTGGTGTTGATGGGTATTATATTGTGGTGTTGATAGGTATTATATTATATTGTGGTGTTGATAGGTATTATATTATATATTATATTGTGGTGTTGATGGTATTATATTGTGGTGTTGATGGGTATTATATTATATTGTGGTGTTGATAGGGTATTATATTATATTGTGGTGTTGATGGTATTATATTATATTGTGGTGTTGATAGGTATTATATTGTATTATATTATATTGTGGTGTTGATGGGTATTATATTATATTGTGGTGTTGATGGGTATTATATATTATATTGTGGTGTTGATAGGTATTATATTTATATTGTGGTGTTGATGGGTATTATATTATATTGTGGTGTTGATGGGTATTATATTATATTGTGGTGTTGATGGGTATTATATTATATTGTGGTGTTGATAGGGTATTATATTTATATTGTGGTGTTGATGGTATTATATTATATTTATATTGTGGTGTTGATGGGTATTATATTGTGGTGTTGATGGGTATTATATTATATTGTGGTGTTGATGGGTATTATATTGTATTATATTATATTGTGGTGTTGATGGGTTATTATATTGTGGTGTTGATGGGTATTATATTGTGGTGTTGATGGGTATTATATTATATTGTGGTGTTGATAGGTATTATATTATATTGTGGTGTTGATGTTGGTATTATATTATATTGTGGTGTTGATGGGTATTATATTGTGGTGTTGATGGGTATTATATTTATATTGTGGTGTTGATGGTATTATATTATATTGTGGTGTTGATAGGTATTATATTACATTGTGGTGTTGATGGGCATTATATTATATTGTGGTGTTGATGGGTATTATATTGTGGTGTTGATGGGTATTATATTATATTGTATTATATTATATTGTGTTGATAGGTATTATATTATATTGTGGTGTTGATAGGTATTATATTATATTGTGGTGTTGATGGGTATTATATTATATTGTGGTGTTGATAGGTATTATATTATATTGTGGTGTTGATAGGTATTATATTATATTGTGGTGTTGATAGGTATTATATTGTGGTGTTGATGGGTATTATATTGTGGTGTTGATAGGTATTATATTATATTGTGGTGTTGATAGGTATTATATTGTGGTGTTGATAGGTATTATATTATATTGTGGTGTTGATAGGTATTATATTATATTGTGGTGTTGATAGGTATTATATTGTGGTGTTGATGGGTATTATATTGTGGTGTTGATGGGTATTATATTGTGGTGTTGATAGGTATTATATTGTGGTGTTGATGGGTATTATATTATATTGTGGTGTTGATAGGTATTATATTATATTGTGGTGTTGATAGGTATTATATTGTGGTGTTGATGGGTATTATATTATATTGTGTTGTGGTATGATGATAGGTATTATATTATATTGTGGTGTTGATAGGTATTATATTATATTGTGGTGTTGATGGGTATTATATATTGTGGTGTTGATGGGTATTATATTATATTGTGGTGTTGATGGTATTATATTATATTGTGGTGTTGATAGGTATTATATTATATTGTATTATTATTTGTGGTGTTGATGGGTATTATATTGTGGTGTTGATATTGTGGTGTTGATAGGTATTATATTATATTGTGTATTATATTATATATTGTGGTGTTGATAGGTATTATATTGTGGTGTTGATGGGTATTATATTGTGGTGTTGATGGGTATTATATGATATTGTGGTTTTGATAGGTATTATATGATATTGTGGTGTTGATAGGTATTATATGATATTGTGGTGTTGATGGGTATTATATGATATTGTGGTGTTGATAGGTATTACATTATATTGTGGTGTTGATAGGTATTATATTGTATTGTGGTGTTGATGGGAATTATATTGTGGTGTTGATGGGTATTATATTATATTGTGGTGTTGATAGGTATTATATTATATTGTGGTGTTGATGGGTATTATATTGTGGTGTTGATGGGTATTATATTGTGGTGTTGATAGGTATTATATTATATTGTGGTGTTGATGGGTATTATATTATATTGTGGTGTTGATGGGTATTATATTATATTGTGGTGTTGATAGGTATTATATTATATTGTGGTGTTGATAGGTATTATATTATATTGTGGTGTTGATGGGTATTATATTATATTGTGGTGTTGATGGCATTATATTATATTGTGTTGATTATATATTATATTGTGGTGTTGATAGGTATTATATTATATTGTGGTGTTGATGGTATTATATTGTGGTGTTGATTATATTATATTGTGGTGTTGATGGGTATTATATTATATTGTGGTGTTGATGGGTATTATATTATATTGTGGTGTTGATAGGTATTATATTGTGGTGTTGATGGGTATTATATTATATTGTGGTGTTGATAGGTATTATATTATATTGTGGTGTTGATGGGTATTATATTATATTGTGGTGTTGATAGGTATTATATTATATTGTGGTGTTGATGGGTATTATATTGTGGTGTTGATGGGTATTATATTGTATTGTGGTGTTGATAGGTATTATATGATATTGTGGTGTTGATAGGTATTATATTGTGGTGTTGATATTGTGGTGTTGATGGGTTGATTATATTATATTGTGGTGTTGATGGGTATTATATTATATTGTGGTGTTGATAGGTATTATTATATTGTGGTGTTGATAGGTATTATATTATATTGTGGTGTTGATGGGTATTATATTGTGGTGTGTGATGGGTATTATATTATATTGTGGTGTTGATAGGTATTATATTATATTGTGATAGGTGTTGATAGGTATTATATTGTGGTGTTGATGGGTATTATATATTGTGGTGTTGATAGGTATTATATTGTGGTGTTGATGGGTATTATATTATATTGGTGTTGATAGGTATTATATTATATTGTGGTGTTGATGGGTATTATATTGTGGTGTTGATGGGTATTATATTGTGGTGTTGATGGGTATTATATTATATTGTGGTGTTGATAGGTATTATATTGTGGTGTTGATAGGTATTATATTGTGGTGTTGATGGGTATTATTATTATATTATATTATATTATATATTATATTGTGGTGTTGATAGGTATTATATTATATTGTGGTGTTGATGGGTATTATTATATTGTGGTGTTGATGGGTATTATATTATATTGTGGTGTTGATGTATTATATTATATTGTGGTGTTGATAGGTATTATATTGTGGTGTTGATAGGTATTATATTGTGGTGTTGATAGGTATTATATTATATTGTGGTGTTGATGGGTATTATATTGTGGTGTTGATGGGTATTATATTGTGGTGTTGATGGGTATTATATTATATTGTGGTGTTGATGGGTATTATATTGTGGTGTTGATGGGTATTATATTGTGGTGTTGATGGGTATTATATTATATTGTGGTGTTGATGGGTATTATATTATATTGTGGTGTTGATGGGTATTATATTGTGGTGTTGATGGGTATTATATTATATTGTGGTGTTGATGGGTATTATATTATATTGTGGTGTTGATAGGTATTATATTATATTGTGGTGTTGATGGGTATTATATTATATTGTGGTGTTGATAGGTATTATATTATATTGTGGTGTTGATGGGTATTATATTATATTGTGGTGTTGATGGGTATTATATTATATTGTGGTGTTGATGGGTATTATATTGTGGTGTTGATAGGTATTATATTGTGGTGTTGATGGGTATTATATTATATTGTGGTGTTGATGGGTATTATATTATATTGTGGTGTTGATAGGTATTATATTATATTGTGGTGTTGATGGGTATTATATTATATTGTGGTGTTGATGGGTATTATATTGTGGTGTTGATAGGTATTATATTGTGGTGTTGATAGGTATTATATTGTGGTGTTGATGGGTATTATATTATATTGGTGTTGATGTATTATATTATATTGATAGGTATTATATTATATTGTGGTGTTGATGGTATTATATTGTATTATTATATTGTGGTGTTGATGGGTATTATATTTATATTGTGGTGTTGATAGGTATTATATTATATTGTGGTGTTGATAGGTATTATATTATATTGTGGTGTTGATGGGTATTATATTGTGGTGTTGATGGGTATTATATTATATTGTGGTGTTGATGGGTATTATATTATATTGTGGTGTTGATAGGTATTATATTATATTGTGGTGTTGATAGGTATTATATTATATTGTGGTGTTGATGGGTATTATATTATATATTATATTGTGGTGTTGTTGATGGTATTATATTGATATTGTGGTGTTGATATTGTGGTGTTGATAGGTATTATATTATATTGTGGTGTTGATGGGTATTATATTATATTGTGGTGTTGATGGGTATTATATTGTGGTGTTGATGGGTATTATATTGTGGTGTTGATAGGTATTATATTATATTGTGGTGTTGATGGTATTATATTGTGGTGTTGATGGGTATTATATTATATTGTGGTGTTGATAGGTATTATATTATATTGTGGTGTTGATAGGTATTATATTATATTGTGGTGTTGATAGGTATTATATTATATTGTGGTGTTGATGGGTATTATATTGTGGTGTTGATAGGTATTATATTATATTGTGGTGTTGATAGGTATTATATTATATTGTGGTGTTGATGGGTATTATATTGTCGTGTTGATAGGTATTATATTATATTGTGGTGTTGATAGGCATTATATTATATTGTGGTGTTGATGGGTATTATATTGTCGTGTTGATAGGTATTATATTATATTGTGGTGTTGATGGGTATTATATTATATTGTGGTGTTGATGGGTATTATATTGTGGTGTTGATAGGTATTATATTATATTGTGGTGTTGATAGGTATTATATTATATTGTGGTGTTGATAGGTATTATATTGTGGTGTTGATAGGTATTATATTGTGGTGTTGATGGGTATTATATTATATTGTGGTGTTGATAGGTATTATATTATATTGTGGTGTTGATGGGTATTATATTATATTGTGGTGTTGATGGGTATTATGTTATATTGTGGTGTTGATAGGTATTATATGATATTGTGGTTTTGCTATAGGTATTATATTATATTGTGGTGATAGGTATTATATTGTGGTGTTGATGGTATTTAATATTGTGGTGTGGTGTTGATAGGTTTTATATTGTGTTGTTGATAGGTATTATATGATATTGTGGTGTTGATAGGTATTATATGATATTGTGGTGTTGATAGGTATTATATTATATTGTGGTGTTGATAGGTATTATATGATATTGTGGTGTTGATAGGTATTATACTGTTATGTTGATTTGTATAATATTGTGGTTTTGCTAGCTTTAATATTGTGGTGTGGTGTTGATAGGTTTTATATTGTGTTGTTGATAGGTATAACATTTCGGCATGTGGTGTTGCAGCCCTTTTTATCTGTTATTCACCTCACATAACCCTCATAATATTACCGGTAACAGATGATGTCGCCACGCTGTCTGCAGGCAGGACATTGTAATCGCAGTGAGAGAGAAACAGAGGGAGGAATAGAAGGGAGAGGTAGTGCAAGACAGAATGACAGATGAGGGAGGGGGTCATTTTAAGGAGTGTCCTATTGTCACTGCCCTCTGCTCCAACCTCTCTCTTCTCCTCTTCTCCTCTTCTCTGTTCAACTCTACTTGAGCCTGTAGCCTCTGACAGGAAATACACGCCTCAGATCAGACATCACACACATCCTGGAAATGAGCTCACGAGAGGGAGAGGGAGAGGGAGAGAGGGAGAGGGAGAGGGAGAGGGAGAGAGAGAGAGAGAGAGAGAGAGAGAGAGAGAGAGAGAGAGGGAGAGGGAGAGGGAGAGGGAGAGGGAGAGGGAGAGAGAGAGAGAGAGAGAGGGAGAGGGAGAGGGAGAGGGAGAGGGAGAGGGAGAGGGAGAGGGAGAGAGAGAGAGAAAGACGTTTTAAATACCATCAATATTTATCCGTTTAACATTTTGAATTGTCTATCTTTTCACAAATCTTCTTGAGTGTAATATTTACTGTTAATTTCATTTTTTTCTCACTTTTGTTTATTGTTTTTTCTTCTGTGGCTTTGGCAATGTAAACATACACTGATTGTACAAAACATTAAGATCACCTTCCTAATATTGAGTTTCATGCCTCCCTTTTCCACTCAGAACAGCCTCAGTTCATCGGGCCAGGGACTCTACAAGGTGTCAAAAGTGTTCCACAGGGATGCTGGCCCATGTAAGGCTCCAATGCTTCCCACAGTTGTGTCAAGTTGGCTGGATGCTGGCCCATGTAAGGCTCCAATGCTTCCCACAGTTGTGTCAAGTTGGCTGGATGCTGGCCCATGTAAAGCTCCAATGCTTCCCACAGTTGTGTCAAGTTGGCTGGAGGCTGGCCCATGTAAGGCTCCAATGCTTCCCACAGTTGTGTCAAGTTGGCTGGAGGCTGGCCCATGTAAGGCTCCAATGCTTCCCACAGTTGTGTCAAGTTGGCTGGATGCTGGCCCATGTAAGGCTCCAATGCTTCCCACAGTTGTGTCAAGTTGGCTGGAGGCTGGCCCATGTAAGGCTCCAATGCTTCCCACAGTTGTGTCAAGTTGGCTGGATGCTGGCCCATGTAAAGCTCCAATGCTTCCCACAGTTGTGTCAAGTTGGCTGGATGCTGGCCCATGTAAAGCTCCAATGCTTCCCACAGTTGTGTCAAGTTGGCTGGAGGCTGGCCCATGTAAAGCTCCAATGCTTCCCACAGTTGTGTCAAGTTGGCTGGATGCTGGCCCATGTAAGGCTCCAATGCTTCCCACAGTTGTGTCAAGTTGGCTGGATGCTGGCCCATGTAAGGCTCCAATGCTTCCCACAGTTGTGTCAAGTTGGCTGTAGAGAGAGAGAATGGGGGAGAGGGGAGGAGAGAGATTGAACGGGCGAGAGGGGAGGAGAGAGAGAAGGGGGAGAGGGGGGGAGAGAGAACGGGGAGAGGGGAGGAGAGAGAGAAAAGGGAGAGGAGAGTAGAGAGAGAGCGATAGAGTGAGAACAGGGAGATGGGAGGAGAGAGAACGGTGGGAGGGAAGGAGAGCGAGAGAACGGGGGAGAGGGGAGGAGAGAGAGAGAATGGGGGAGAGTGGAGGAGAGAATGGAGGAGAGTGAGAGAATGGGGAGATGAGAGAGAACGGGGGAGAGAGAGAACAGGGGAGAGGTGAGAGAGAGAGTCAGAGATAGAGATAATCCGAGGAAGGAAACATCAGGAGCAGATCTATGTTAAACTGTGTGTGTGTGTGTGTGTGTGTGTGTGTGTGTGTGTGTGTGTGTGTGTGTGTGTGTGTGTGTGTGTGAGCAGATAGTAGCAGTACACACATAACAGACTGCACACACTCTCTCTCTCTCTCTCCCTCTGTTTCTCTCTCTCTCTCTCTCTCTCTCTCTCTCTCTCTCTCTCTCGCTCTGTCTCTCTCTCTCTCTCTCTCTCTCTCTCTCTCTCTCTCTCGCTCTGTCTCTCTCTCTCTCTCTCTCTCTCTCTCTCTCTCTCTCTCTCTCTCTCTCTCTCTCTCTCTCTCTCTCTCTCTCTCTCTCCCTCTGTCTCTCTCGCTCTCTCTCTCTCTCGCTCTCTCTCTCTCTCTCTCTCTCTCTCTCGCTCTGTCTCTCTCTCTCTCTCTCTCTCTCTCTCTCTCGCTCTAGCCTAAGACAAAACAGATACGGCGGCCAGAGAGAGGGCTAGTGGGAAGCAATCTAAAATCTGATGTCATCCCTGATGTTTCACAATGAAATCATCTTTAATTAAATTACCTAGGGCACACTGACTCTAACACTGACTCTATAAATCTATAACACTGACTCTATAACACTGAATATATAACTTTGTTTATATATATATATATCGCTGTCTCTGATTGTGAATCATATATAGGCAGCCTATTTCCCACCTATGTTGTGGGTAATTATTTCTTTTCTGTTTGTGTGCGCCACGGTTGCATCATGTTCAGTTTCTGTTTACCTGTTTTTTTTTGTGAAAGTTTCACTTTTTAAAAGATGTGGAATTACATGCACGCTGCGCCTTGGCTCATCTATGACAGGGGTTTGAAAACAGTGAATGTGACACGACAGCTTTTTTACATATGCATAATATTTCTCCAGTGTCCTGTGTGAATTTACGTATGCTCTCTCTAATTCTCTCGATTCTTTCTTTCTTTCTTTCTTTCTTTCTTTCTTTCTTTCTTTCTTTCTTTCTTTCTGTGGTCAACAAAAATACAGTTTTATATCTTTATGTTTGAAGCCTGAAATGTGGCAAAAGGTCGCAAAGTTCAAGGGGGCCGAATCCATTCGCAAGGCACTGTATATATGTAAACACACCTCTCTCCCCTGGTAGCAGGTTCAGCAACATGAACACACCTCTCTCCCCTGATACCCGGTACAGCAAGATAAACACACCTCTCTCCCCTGGTACCAGGTCCAGCTGGATAAACACACCTCTCTCCCCTGGTACCAGGTCCAGCTGGATAATCACACCTCTCTCCCCTGATACCAGGTCCAGCTGGATAAACACACCTCTCTCCCCTGGTACCAGGTCCAGCTGGATAAACACACCTCTCTCCCCTGGTACCAGGTCCAGCTGGATAATCACACCTCTCTCCCCTGATACCAGGTCCAGCTGGATAAACACACCTCTCTCCCCTGGTACCAGGTCCAGCTGGATAAACACACCTCTCTCCCCTGATACCAGGTCCAGCTGGATAAACACCTCTCTCCCCTGATACCAGGTCCAGCTGGATAAACACACCTCTCTCCCCTGGTACCAGGTCCAGCTAGGTAAACACACCTCTCTCAACTGGTACCAGGTCCAGCTGGATAAACACACCTCTCTCCCCTGGTACCAGGTCCAGCTAGATAAACACACCTCTCTCCCCTGATACCAGGTCCAGCAAGATAAACACACCTCTCTCCCCTGGTACCAGGTCCAGCTGGATAAACACACCTCTCTCCCCTGATACCAGGGGCCATTTTTTCTCAAGTAACAAAGAAAGGTCAAGGTGGAGGAGAAATACGACCACAAACAGTTCTATTGATCATCATGAGTTGGTGTTCCAGAAATAAAGATAGAACATTTGAGGAACATTCCATTAAAAAAAAAGATTTTAAAAAAGATTTAGAAACACAGATAGCAATAATGATGAGGAGGATACAAATCTTTCCATCCATTTGGGCCTCAGCCAAGGACTGCAACCCAAATGGAACTCTATTTCCTTTATAGTGCCTTAGGGCTCTTTGTAGGGAACAGGGGGGCATTTGGGACGTATCCAAGAGGTAATGCTTCCGTTGTCCTTCCTTAGTAGGCCAATTAACATGCTTTTCCTTCTTCAAGGTATTTGAATTCAGTCCGATATACTCCCCAGTACAGGACAGGACACTACAGGACACTACAGGACAGGACACTACAGGACACTACAGGACACTACAGGACAGGACAGGACACTACAGGACAGGACACTACAGGACACTACAGGACACTACAGGACAGGACAGGACACTACAGGACAGGACAGGACACTACAGGACAGGACAGGACACTACAGGACAGGACAGGACACTACAGGACACTACAGGACAGGACAGGACACTACAGGACAGGACAGGACAGGACACTAAAGGACAGGACACTACAGGACAGGACAGGACACTACAGGACAGGACAGGACACTACAGGACAGGACAGGACACTACAGGACACTACAGGACAGGACAGGACACTACAGGACAGGACACTAAAGGACAGGACACTACAGGACAGGACAGGACACTACAGGACACTACAGGACACTACAGGACACTACAGGACAGGACAGGACACTACAGGACACTACAGGACAGGACACTAAAGGACAGGACACTACAGGACAGGACAGGACACTACAGGACACTACAGGACAGGATAGGACACTACAGGACACTACAGGACAGGACACTACAGGACAGGACAGGACAGGACACTACAGGACATGACTCTAACCAGAGCATAACGGACCTACCATACAGGACGTGACTCTAACCAGAGCATAACGGATCTACCATACAGGACGTGACTCTAACCAGAGCATAACGGACCTACCATACAGGACGTGACTCTAACCAGAGCATAACGGACCTACCATACAGGACGTGACTCTAACCAGAGCATAACGGACCTACCATACAGGACGTGACTCTAACCAGAGCATAACAGACCTACCATACAGGACGTGACTCTAACCAGAGCATAACGGACCTACCATACAGGACGTGACTCTAACCAGGGCATAACGGACCTACCATACAGGACGTGACTCTAACCAGAGCATAACGGACCTACCATACAGGACGTGACTCTAACCAGAGCATAACGGACCTACCATACAGGACGTGACTCTAACCAGAGCATAACGGACCTACCATACAGGACGTGACTCTAACCAGAGCATAACGGACCTACCATACAGGACGTGACTCTAACCAGAGCATAACGGACCTACCATACAGGACGTGACTCTAACCAGAGCATAACGGACCTACCATACAGGACGTGACTCTAACCAGGGCATAACGGACCTACCATACAGGACGTGACTCTAACCAGAGCATAACGGACCTACCATACAGGACGTGACTCTAACCAGGGCATAACGGACCTACCATACAGGACGTGACTCTAACCAGAGCATAACGGACCTACCATACAGGACGTGACTCTAACCAGAGCATAACGGACCTACCATACAGGACGTGACTCTAACCAGAGCATAACGGACCTACCATACAGGACGTGACTCTAACCAGAGCATAACGGACCTACCATACAGGACGTGACTCTAACCAGAGCATAACGGACCTACCATACAGGACGTGACTCTAACCAGAGCATAACGGACCTACCATACAGGACGTGACTCTAACCAGGGCATAACGGACCTACCATACAGGACGTGACTCTAACCAGAGCATAACGGACCTACCATACAGGACGTGACTCTAACCAGGGCATAACGGACCTACCATACAGGACGTGACTCTAACCAGAGCATAACAGACC
This sequence comes from Oncorhynchus masou masou, assembly GCF_036934945.1. NCBI lineage: Eukaryota > Metazoa > Chordata > Actinopteri > Salmoniformes > Salmonidae > Oncorhynchus > Oncorhynchus masou. The sequence goes on along the minus strand of NC_088227.1, from coordinate 41,768,085 downwards.
TACCATACAGGACGTGACTCTAACCAGAGCATAACGGACCTACCATACAGGACGTGACTCTAACCAGAGCATTCCGGACCTACCATACAGGACGTGACTCTAACCAGAGCATAACGGACCTACCATACAGGACGTGACTCTAACCAGAGCACAAAGGACCTACCATACAGGACGTGACTCTAACCAGAGCATAACGGACCTACCATACAGGACGTGACTCTAACCAGAGCACAAAGGACCTACCATACAGGACGTGACTCTAACCAGAGCATAACGGACCTACCATACAGGACGTGACTCTAACCAGGGCATAACGGACCTACCATACAGGACGTGACTCTAACCAGAGCATAACGGACCTACCATACAGGACGTGACTCTAACCAGAGCATAACGGACCTACCATACAGGACAGGATACTACAAGACAGAATACTGCAAGACAGGACACTACAGGACATGACTCTAACCAGAGCATAACGGAGCTATTATTTTTATTCCCGGATTCCTACCGCAAACTGAACATTTTCATCTGGATCTTCACAACTAGGCGACGCGCGCTGAAGGCCCATTATGCTAACCAGCTCGGCCTGCTAGCTACCAAGAGCTACTTGGAACCCTACTAATTCCACGACTGGTCTATCGACGTCACCGCACAAAGAGGCAAAAACAGACTTACCCCCATCGCGACATCCCCCAAAGGCTAACTTTCTAGCCCCTGCTATCTGCTTGCTTGCTAACCCGGTCTGCTAACTGCTAGCTTGCCTGCCCGGTCTGCTAACTGCTAGCCCTTGCTAACTGCTTGCTTGCTAACCCGGTCTGCTAACTGCTAGCCCTTGCTAACTGCTTGCTTGCTAATCCGGTCTGCTAACTGCTAGCCCCTGCTAACTTCTAGCCCTTGCTAACCCGGCCTGCTAACTGCTAGCTTGCCCCGGACTACTAACTGTCTGAATCGCCGTGTCCCCAGTCAGCCCAACCACTCACTGGACCCATATGTTCACTTGGCTACGCATGCCTCTCTATAATATCAATATGCCTCGTCCATTACTGTCCTGGTTAGTGATTACTGTCTTACTTCACTGTAGAGCCTCTAGCCCTGCTCAATATGCCTTAACCAACCATGTTGTTCCACCTCCGACATATGCAATGACATCACCTGGTTTAAACATCTCTAGAGACTATATCTCTCTCTTCATTACTCAATGCCTAGGTTTACCTCCAATGTACTCACATCCTACCTTACCTTTGTCTGTACACTATGCCTTGAATCAATGCTATCGTGTCCAGAAACCTGCTCCTTTTACTCTCACAAGGTTTCCAGTAACTTTACATATAATATAGTGGGGGTGGTGGTCCCTGAGGACCGCTCAAAACCTTGCCTGCCTTGCCTCAAAATATGGGTTCCAGGACCCCAAAAAGCTTGAGAACCACTGCTATACATACTACTGAACTAATGAACAAAAGAACCAAACAAAATGTTCGCGGGTTTCAATGGATCCAACAAATTGCTGGCAGATATTTTACCTCTCGAGACTGTCCAGCCTGTCTTTATGTACACTGAGCTCGTGCCCAGTGACACAAGCTTACCAGACAAACTTATTCACTTCTATGCTCGCATCGAGGCAAGCAACACTGAGGCATGCATAAGAGCATCAGCTGTTCCGGACGACTGTGTGATCACGCTCTCCGTAGCCGACGTGAGTAAGACCTTTAAACAGGTCAACATTCACAAGGCTGCGGGGCCAGACGGATTACCAGGACGTGTGCTCCGGGCATGTGCTGACCAACTGGCAGGTGTCTTCACTGACATTTTCAACATGTCCCTGATTGAGTCTGTAATATCAACATGTTTCAAGGAGACCACCATAGTCACTGTGCCCAAGAACACTAAGGCAACCAGCCTAAATGACTACAGACCCATAGTACTCACGTCTGTAGCCACGAAGTGCTTTGAAAGGCTGGTAATGGCTCACATCAATACCATTATCTCAGAAACCCTAGACCCAGTCCAATTTGCATACCGCACAAACAGATCCACAGATAGAATCTTTATTGCACTCCACACTGCCCTTTCCCACCTGGACAAAAGGAACACCTATGTGAGAATGCTATTCATTGACTACAGCTCAGCGTTCAACACCATAGTACCCTCAAAGCTCATCACTAAGCTAAGGATCCTGGGACTAAACACCTCCCTCTGCAACTAGATCCTGAAATTACAGACGGGCCATCCCCGGGTGGTGAGGGTAGGTAGCAACACATCTGCCTCAACACTGGAGCCCCTTAGCAGTTTGTGCTCAGTCCCCTCCTGTACTTCCTGTTCACCCACTACTACGTGGCCAGGTACAACTCCAACACCATCATTAAGTTTGCAGACGACACAACATTGGTAGGCCTGATCACCGACAACAACGAGACAGCCTATAGTGAGGAGGTCAGAGACCTGGCCAGGTGGTGCCAGAATAACAACCTATCCCTCAACGTAACCAAGACTAAGGAGATGATTGTGGACTACAACAAATAGACGGTTTTGATTTGATTACAGACAACTGTGCTGTTCAGTCTCTCTTGGGACTGCTAGCCCGTAGTCAAGGTTTCAACCTGCGGAGTGAAACTCCTCTCAGCCTCATATGAAGACACGTATTTATGCTGCCCCGATACTGTCGGGGCTCGGGTCAGTCTGTTATATCTGGAGTATTTCTCCTGTCTTATCCGGTGTCCAGTGTGCATTTAAATATGCTCTCTCTAATTCTCTCTCTCTCTTTCTCTCTTTCTTTCTTTCTTTCTTTCTTTCTCTCTTTCTTTCTTTCTTTCTTTCTTTCTTTCTTTCTTTCTTTCTTTCTTTCTTTCTTTCTTTCTCTCTCTCTCTCTCTCTCTCTCTCTCTCTCTCTCTCTCTCTCTCTCTCTCTCTCGGAGGACCTGAGCCCTAGGACCATGCCTCAGGACTACCTGGCCCGATGACTCCTTGCTGTCCCCAGTCCACCTGGCCATGCTGCTGCTCCAGTTTCAACTGTTATGAAACCCTGACCTGTTCACCGGAAGTGCTACCTGTCCCAGACCTGCTGTTTTCAACTCTCTAGGGACAGCAGGAGCGGTAGAGATACTCTGAATGATCGGCTATGAATAGCCAACTGACATTTACTCCTGAGGTTCTGACCTGTTGCACACTCGACAACCACTGGGACTTTTATTATTTGACCCTGCTGGTCATCTATGAACATTTGAACATCTTGGCCATGTTCTGTTGTAATCTCCACCCGGCACAGCCAGAAGAGGACTGGCCACCCCTCATAGCCTGGTTCCTCTCTAGGTTTCTTCCTGGGTTCTGGCCTTTCTAGGGAGTTTTTCCTAGCCGCCGTGCTTCTACACCTGCATTGCTTGCTGTTTGGGGTTTTAGGCTGGATTTCTGTACAGCACTTTGTGACACAGCTGATGTAAGACAGGCTTTATAAATAAATTTGATTGATTTGACACTGGCACCACAAACAAAGTTCTGATCAGCACCTCAACTTGGTCAAACAACCCCCACACCTCCACTGGAAGCCTCCTGAGGACCTCTGCTGCCCTCCACTGCTGCTACAGGGGTATTTGTTGTGAAAGAGAGGCAACTGCACTGAAGGAGAATCTATGTTCAGCTCAGGGTACTGATCTAGAGACTTATCCAACTCCACTGTGAGAGCCAGAAATCTTGCTTGTTTGTAGGTGACCAAATACTTATTTTCCACCATAATCTGCTAATAAATTCATTAAAATTCCTACAATGTGATTTTCTGGATTTTTTTTCTTCTCATTTTGTCTGTAATAGTTGAAGAGTACCTATGATGAAAAAATACAGGCCTCTCTCATCTTTTTAAGTGGGAGAACTTGCACAATTGTTGGCTGACTAAATACTTTGTTGCCCCACTGTAGTTGGTGTGCTTTACAGTTACAAAGTGGCGGTGGGTTTAGCAGTTTTGATGTGTTGTGAATTTTACAATGGCTTTTCTCCATTTCTTAAATCCTGCACTAATGAAGGCAGCATCCACTCTTTGGCCAAAAGATGGCTGGCTTGAAAACCCTTGACTACACTGAACACAACACTCCTTTTATTGATGGATTATAATGTAGCCAGGGGAAATCGCCACACTCTGTTGGAAAGAGTTTTGCGGTTCTATAAATTGGGTGGGTGTTTTGGTTTTGTGCTATCACTGAGGTAACTGGACAATGCTGTGCCACTGTCCCCTATATTGGTGCTTCTGGCAACAAGGTTGGTCCTGCCGTGGCTGTGACATGGGGTTGTGTGTCCCCATCCCCCCTGGGATTTCTGCCTATGCACTACAGGATGCGACACTACAGGACATCACACTGCTGGACAGGACAGGATGTCACTCTACAGGACAGGATGTAGCAGGACAGGTTGTCACTCTGCAGGACAGGATGTAGCAGGACAGGATGTCACTACAGGACAGGATGTCACTCTACAGGACAGGATGTCACTCTACAGGACAGGATGTCACTCTACAGGACAGGACGTCACTCTACAGGACAGGTTGTAGCAGGACTGCAGATCAGTGAAGACAGTCCACCAGGCTATGGGCCAAAATATAATCTGAGTGGTGGGCCAAAATATAATCTGTGTGGTGGGACAATATATAATCTGTGTGGTGGGACAAAATATAATCTGTGTGGTGGGCCAAAATATAATCTGTGTGGTGGGCCAAAATATAATCTGAGTGGTGGGCCAAAATGTGTAATCCAGGTGGTGGGCCAAAATATAATCTGAGTGGTGGGCCAAAATTTGTAATCTGAGTGGTGGGCCAAAATGTGTCATCTGTGTGGTGGGCCAAAATATAATCTGAGTGGTGGGCCAAAATTTGTCATCTGTGTGGTGGCCCAAAATATAATCTGAGTGGTGGGCCAAAATATAATCTGAGTGGTGGGCCAAAATTTGTAATCTGAGTGGTGGGCCAAAATGTGTAATCTGAGTGGTGGGCCAAAATTTGTAATCTGAGTGGTGGGCCAAAATGTGTAATCTGTGTGGTGGGCCAAAATATAATCTGAGTGGTGGGCCAAAATTTGTAATCTGAGTGGTGGGCCAAAATGTGTAATCTGTGTGGTGGGCCAAAATATAATCTGTGTGGTTGGCCAAAATGTGTAATCTGTGTGGTGGGCCAAAATATAATCTGAGTGGTGGGCCAAAATGTGTCATCTGTGTGGTGGGCCAAAATATAATCTGAGTGGTGGGCCAAAATATAATCTGTGTGGTGGGCCAAAATATAATCTGTGTGGTGGGCCAAAATATAATCTGAGTGGTGGGCCAAAATATAATCTGAGTGGTGGGCCAAAATATAATCTGTGTGGTGGGCCAAAATTTGTAATCTGAGTGGTGGGCCAAAATGTGTAATCTGAGTGGTGGCCCAAAATATAATCTGCATGGTGGGCCAAAATAAATTCTGCATGGTGGGCCATGGGCCAGACAAATATACATTATCTATCTTTACTGAACAAAATATATACACAACATGCAACAATTTCAAAGATTTTACTAAATTACAGTTCATATAAGGAAATCAGTCAATTTAAATAAATTCATTAACCCCTAATCTATGGATTTGACACTACTGGGCAACAACCCACCCACTGGGGAGCCAAGCCCACCCATTGGAGAGCCAGGTCCAGCCAATCAGAATTAGTTTTCCCCACAAAAGGACTTTATCACAGACAGAAAAACTCTTCAGTTTCATCAGCTGTCTGGATGGAAACGTTAAAAAAAAAATGCAACGTTAAAAGTAAATTCTCTGCAATTCTACTCATTTTGCCATGTAAAGACAAGGTTGCTGTTTTAAAACAAATGTTACACAATTCTACTCATTCCCATGATTCCAGGGCCCCTGGGCACAAAGGTGAACCAGTTTCTTGTGTACTGGAGCCTCAGAATGGAATGAGTTGCCTCTGCCTATAAAAACAACATCCTCTCTGGGCAGCTTTAAAAATAAAGTAAAAATATGTTTGATGTCTTCTGTGCCCATATGAATAACCCCTATGATGTAACTGGAATGACGAGATAGATGTTCTTCTTCTCTGTTTTTGATGAATTATTTCACAGCCATACTGTGTTCCATCTTGTGTAGCCATCTTGTCTCAAAAGGACCACAATGGAAATCAGTCCCAGACTGTATTGTGTGTTATCCTCCATGATTTAACAATGGACACAAGTCCCAGACTGTATTGTGTGTTATCCTCCATGATTTAACAATGGAAATAAGTCCCAGACTGTATTGTGTGTTAACCTCCATGATTTTATTCATGTGCATGTATGGCTTTTAAGTTTTATGTGTGCTTGTTTTTTTTTTAAATGGTCGAATTAATAAACTAAACTAAGTGGACTGTCTTCACACACACACACACACACACACACACACACACACACACACACACACACAGCATGTGAGAGACTATCGGAGCCGACCTCAGTGTTGCTCTATTTGCATTCAAACACCTTTGGCCAGCCCTCCCTCCTGTGTCCACAGTGTAGCACAGTACAGCTAATCAACACACTTAAGGTGTGGGGCTGACCCCAGTCAATGGACTCCACAAGACCAGAATATCAATCTGCTCAGCCAATGGGAAGTGAATAAAAACACAGCAGGATATCTTTCCCCAAGAAGAGTCAGTTCAACAGCTCAAGTACAGATCACAAATGAAACCTTCATTGTAAAGGGTTGCTGGGGTCAGTCCAAAACTTAACTACAAACATTAGACATATTAAACATTAGACATATTAAAACAAACTTCAATATTAATATCAAGGAAGTAACACCCCCCCCCCCACCCACCCACCCACACACACAAATATAAGACTTACATGAAAAATGACAAACATCCACAAGTTTCCCAAAGACAGAACCAGACTTGGCAGATTTGAAGCAAATGGGGAAAAATTAGGACAATATGTTCCCTGGGATGTGGACAATATGTTCCCTGGGATGAGGTCAATATTTTCCCTGGGATGTGGTCAATATGTTCCCTGGGATGAGGTCAATATGTTCCCTGGGATGAGGTCAATATGTTCCCTGGGATGAGGTCAATATTTACCCTGGGATGTGGTCAATATGTTCCCTGGGATGTGGCCAATACCTTCCCTTGGATGTGGGCAATACCGTCCCTGGGATGTGGCCAATACCTTCCCTGGGATGTGGCCAATACCTTCTTCCCTGTGGAAGATATGTTGGGTTGAAATGAAATTCAAGAATGAAAGTACTTGGTTTTAAATCAAGGGCCTCCTGCAGACTAGCTTTGTAGTATCTACAAGGTCAAGAGTATTCTATTGCTATGGGCCTTTACTATAGCCTGTACTATATTCGGAAATAGCTTCTTTTGATGTGAGGAATCTGAAAATATCACACAGAGCTATTCAATCAATCTGGAAGCCAATACTCCAAACACATCAATGGCAGTCCAATCAAAAGTGGAAAACATAATGAAAGAGATAGACAGAGCAAGCAAGCCAGTGGGCTCCTGAGTGGCTCAGTGGTCCAAGACACTGCATCTCAGTTCTAGATGTGTCACTGAAGTCCAGGCTCTATCCCATCTGGCCGTGATTGGGAGTCCCATTGGTGCACAATTAGCCCAGGGTAAGCCATCATTGTAAATAAGAATTTGTTCTTCACTGACTTGCCTAGTTAAATGAAGGAAAAATAAACAGAGGTAGAGAGTTCTGTGAGAGTCCAGTTTAGACTTTCCTGTCTATAATCTATCCTAAAATAGGTTTGAATATTCCCATCCGCCTGTATCTAATATCTGTTCACTTACATATAGCTGTGGTTTGACCTAAACCCCCAGATAAATGGTTGTGTAATCTCTATCTCCCTCCCAGCAGGTCAATCCCTTGAACCCCAGTCACCAGAACACCCAGGCACCAGCACGTCTACCCAGGACGGCATTGGACAGAGGGGAGACAAAGGTGGGGGTTTATACATTTGTTTTAGATGTGTGTGTGTGTGTGTGTGTGTGTGCATAGATTAAATGGGTTTAGTCTGGTGTGGTTGACATACAGGGTTGTTGTGCAGTGTGTGGAGAACAAAAGACTTGCAAGACAGAGCTGTGAGGAACAGCTCCACACCACATTTTAGTCATTTAACAGACTCTCTTACCCAGAGCCACTACAGTAGTGAGTCATTTAACAGACTCTCTTACCCAGAGCCACTACAGTAGTGAGTCATTTAGCAGACTCTCGTATCCAGAGACACTACAGTAGTGAGTCATTTAACAGACTCTCTTATCCATGGCCACTACAGTAGTGAGTCATTTAACAAACTCTCTTATCCAGAGCCACTACAGTAGTGAGTCATTTAACAGACTCTCTTATCCAGAGCCACTACAGTAGTGAGTCATTTAACAGACGCTCATCCAGAGACACTACAATAGTTTTCATACTGGTCCTCCATGGAAATCAAACCCACAACCCTTGCTTTGCAAATGCCATGCTCTACCAACTGAGCCACATGGGACAATGCCTCCAGTCTGTTCAGTACAGGTTCTGAGAGTGTTACTGGTCTGACGTGACAATGGGAGTTGGATATGGGTCATCAGACTATCAATGTTAATATGCACAAGTTATAGAAAGTACAAAGTGAGGTCACTGTTATTTGGAGGACTTTTCTGCACTTCCATGAAGAAGGCCTTTGTGTAAGAAGAAACAGGGAGGCCAGGTCACCACACAACACCAAATGTGCTGTTGTAAACTCAAGTTAAATAATCCATGTTCTGTGTAAATTATTCAATATTCTACAAGGATGATATGAGTAAAACATGTATGTTTTGGAAAGCTCTAGAACTTGGAAATTAAATAAACTTGTAAATGAACTAGGCCTAAATATTAAGCAACAGCGTGAAAAAACCACAAACTATCCAAACAAAACAAACCCATAACAACGTTGTAAAAATCCTAAAGTAGTCAGCAACCCGATATATACCCATATAACTGTTCCTCTACAGATAGCCTTTGACACCGCGGCTTTTGTGAACACTTCACGTTGATATTGACCGTGGCCCTGCGCGAGGGAAGGAGTGCGGTGTTTTCTGAAGCCACAGGCAAAAAAAAAACTATTAGGCAATTGACAATTTCCTGAAGGGAGGTTGGGCTAATCACTCAAATTTCTCTCCAAGGTGTCCCATCTGGAGTGGACCGAGGTTGGCTGAATTGGCGCAAGCACGCAGATTACATTTTTACACGCACACACAATGGACTAACTATCTGAGGGGGAAACTGGAACGAAAACTCAAAATCTATGCTGTGCATTTTACCACTCCAGAAGTGAGTGACGTCCTCTTGGAAAACTATTTATACCAAATATTTCAGGTAAGGAATGTGCCCGAATGACTATTTTGTTGTTGTTGTTGCAGTGTATAAAGTACTGCAGAGATGTAATCGGGAGAAAAAATTGGCACATAGACCGAACCTGTTTTCAGGCAAAGGTGGCTGGTGCAATTTTGCGCACGCGTTTATTACTGACCATGAATCAGTAGTGTAGAGATTGTTTCCTTTTTTTAATGAAATAATTATAATGACCCATAGTTCCTCGGTTCAGCACACGTATTCTTGTACTGCGTGCCCACACGTCTTCTTCGTGCGTTGTATTTGGCTGAAATATTGCACTTCACTTAGTACGGTAAATAAGCGACTTTTATCTCCGTGGAGACTGCTATTGGGTGTTTTACACAGGTTACAATTTCTAATAGGGAATTTAATATATTTTAAATGCTTTAAACAACATTGTCACAGACATATGCCTTCACTAAACAGTGTAGTTCTTGTTAGTTTGAACATGCGCAGCTAATGTTTGCGCATTCATCGGGACACTAGAATTCAATCATTTGCAGTCGGTTATAAATGTATGTATGTCGAGCCTATTCAATCAAAACCGTAAACAGATGTCTTGTTAAGTCTACTCTTGAAAATGTTTCATGCAACAGCAGAATTAAATTTTTCATTAATTTTATTTATTTTGCCTTAACTAGGCACGTCAGTTAAGAACACTTTCTTTTTTACAATGTAGGCCTACCAAAAGGCATAAGGCCTCCTGCAGTGGACAGGGGCTGTGATTCAAAATAAAAATATAGGACAAAACACACATCATGACAAGAGAGACAACACTACATTGAATTATTTTACTGGAAAGCTTCTGTCCAGTTTCTGTACAATATCTTTCTGTAAGGTTTTTGTGCATCTTCCTATATAACTATCTCTGTTCTGTCTCCGTATCCCAGCAGGTATGATTCAGAGGAAGGATGTGGTTCTGTCAGTTCTAGGACAGCTTCAGGATGCCACAGAGAGCTCCGGCCTGCACGCCCTCACCAAGGTAGCTCTGGAGGTCCACCAGGTACTGACCCCCTTCACCCTGCCCTCCTCCCCTTGCCAGGAGTTCCCCGGCTGGGCGGGCATCGACGGCGTGGCCCATGGCCTGTACCCTGCTGACGCCCCCGGAGGCCTCCTGCCTCTGGTCTGTAAGGGAGAGGGGAACCTGTTGTTTGATGCAGCCAGCATGCTGCTAGTGGGGACAACTCATCTCAGTCTGGAGCTACAGGTGAGCAGGAAGTGTTTCACATAGCATTTGAATGAAATGTGTTTTATTTGCTTCTGTGGATTTGTATTTCCAAGGCAGGAAGGTTATAATTATGTCCCTTTGAATGTTTCTTTGAACTCGGAGCTAAAAAAAAATGTATTTTTTCTGTGTTTTCAAAATATAAAATACTGTATTCTGACAACACATTTTAGAAATATATAATTAGTTACTATATTGGTTTGTAGCCTAATCTGTATTTTGACAAGTACCGAAACATGTACTCTATTCCCTCCAGGTGCGTACAGTGGTCGACATGCTGCTGTGGAAGAGGTACTACTTGTGTGGTATGATCGACTCTAAGGTGATGCTGCAGGCGGCCAGGTTCAGCTTGTGTGCCGAGGAGTCCCAGGACATGCTCAACCTGCCCCTGTCCGTCCTCGAGGCTATATTTGACGCTGATGTCAAAGCCTCCTGCTTCTCTGGCTCCTATGCCAACATGTGGCACCTCTATGCCCTCTCCTCTGTCCTCCAGTGCAACATCTATTCTGTCTACCCCATGTACAACCTCAAGATACGACCCTACTTCAACCGCCTGATAAGACCCAGGTCCTACCCCAAAGACGTGGATCCTATCACCTTGCACATCATGTGGTCTGGAGAGCTAGAGGTGGGCTCCACCAGCTCCAGATTTAGACCCATAGTCTTTGTAGCGTTAGTCCAGGCTAGTGACCTCCGGATGTGCAGTCCTAACACAGAAAAGAGGCCCCCCCCTCTGTTGAAGACCCAGGAGCTTCTCAAGCAGGACTCTCGCCTGTCCTACTCCAGTCTGAAGGACAAGTACAACATCACCAAGAGTACCTTCTACCGCTGGAGACGGCAGACTCAGGAGCACCGCAAGAAATCAGCTGCCAGGTCCACCTCTATACAGCTCAATACTCTTTATACTCTTTTTCAGTCGTAGATACTGATGACAGCGTCATGGCACTCCGGGTCATTCGCACTTTAATGGCTTGTGATTTGTTCTGGTGTTTTGTTCTGGTGTTTGTGGTGCTGTGTTTATTGTGGTGTTGTTTGGTCTGTATGTTTAACCTTCTGCTGACATAGACAGATTTAATACTCATTCAATCTCTTTCTATGAAGGTACGAGGCCAAGCACTTCGTCCAGGCGTGTTATCTGGAAGGGAAACTTATGCCTCTGCACCAGTTTAAGGAGTTCTTCCCTGAGATCTCCCGGTAAATAAGATACTGAAAGCATTGTCAATACAGTTGAGATCACCACATGGCATGATGTATTTACAAAAAAATACCTTTTTAAATGGTTAAAAAATATCTAGATTTTTAACTTGACTTTTCTGTGCCCAGAATGCTGTAGTTATGCTACCGCTGTCTTGTATAGTTCTGTTGCCTCTGAATTACCTTTCCTTTTGGAACAACAATGTCATTCTCTCCCAGGTCCACCTACTATGCCTGGAAGCACGAGCTGATCTCGTCCGGCGGTAGTTTCTCCACGGACGAGGTGAGTCCAGGGGACAGCACGGAGCAAGAGTCCTGGTCCTCCCCAGAGTCCAAGCCCAGGCAGGAGGAGGACCAAGCGGTAGAGCCAGACCCAGAGCACCACGACAGCGTGGCCGGTATGTTCGGCCTGAACTACAACAATGATAAGGTGGACGGGGAACGGGCCCAGAACCTGGCGCTGATGCAGGAAGCCAAGAAAGTTCTTCAGAACTGCATCGCTATGAACACCTCCTTCCCCTTCAGGATCTTCAAGAGGAGCTTCCCAGGCATCTCCAGGTCAGTGACAAGGATTTAACTGCTATAAAGCGTGGCCTTTAATCAATCATTTTCTTTTATTCATCTCCTTCATTTTATTGATTTTACTAAGTGTGTTACAATTTTAAATGCAATTTAACACAAGTTTAATTTGAATGAATACAGATCCACTTACTACAACTGGAGAAGGGAAGCCATGCTGTTCAATAGAGGCTACAAGGCTAGGAGTAGTGAAGACAACTCTGATGTGGATAAGAGTAGCTCCACTGGTGGACTGTCCCCTATCGGGGGTACTGAGAGCCAGGGTCATGCTGCTGCTGTCTTCCCCAGAATGAAGATCTGTAGAAACAACCACAAAGGGTTCAGGTTGGTGTTCCTACACAGGAAGAAGCTGAGAGAAGCAGCCAAGGTGAAGGTGTGGATGTCAAGATGGCCGATGTCCAAGTTCAAAGTGAACTACCCCTCCCTGTCACTCTGTTTCTATTGGATGTGGCGCAACGGCCCGAGTCAAAACAGGAAGGAGAAAAGCACCCATCCGTCCCTGTCTCCAGAGGTGAACAGGCCTGAGAATATTATGGAAAACAACAACACAGTAACGGAGAATGTTAACGGCGTGACGGAGAGTGAGATAAAGATGAGGGGTCTGACTCAGGACGTGACTCAGGACGTGAGTCAGGACGTGACTCAGGACGTGTTGTTCTTAGGGGGGGATCCAACAGAGGGTCTGAGAGGCCCTTCCACAATGACTTTTGTGACACCCGCGTTCGATGCTCCCCTCCCTTTACCCATGTCCCCTTTGCCCCTCCCCAACCCAACCAAGATGTCGACCACCACCACCACAACAGACAACCAGATGTTTGTGATGGATCTGGTGGCCCTGGCTAACTTCAAGGCCAAGGCCAAACTGTTCCTCCAGAAACGCTTCGAGGAGAAGTCCTTCCCCACCTTCAAAGAGTTCAGGTCCTTCTTCCCCCTGACTCCCCGCTCCACCTACTATATGTGGAAGAGAGCCCTGCATCACGGAGTGCCACTGGTACATGGCTGAGAGGGCATGGCTGAGAGGGCATGGCTGAGAGAGAGAGAGAGGGCATGGCTGAGAGGGCATGGCTGAGAGGGCATGGCTGAGAGAGAGAGGGCATGGCTGAGAGGGCGAGGGCATGGCTGAGAGGGCGAGGGCATGGCTGAGAGAGAGGGGGCATGGCTGAGAGAGAGAGGGCATGGCTGAGAGAGAGGGGGCATGGCTGAGAGGGCGAGGGCATGGCTGAGAGAGAGGGGGCATGGCTGAGAGAGAGAGGGCATGGCTGAGAGGGCGAGGGCATGGCTGAGAGAGAGGGGGCATGGCTGAGAGAGAGAGGGCATGGCTGAGAGGGCATGGCTGAGAGAGAGGGGGCATGGCTGAGAGAGAGAGGGCATGGCTGAGAGAGAGAGGGCATGGCTGAGAGGGCATGGCTGAGAGAGAGGGGGCATGGCTGAGAGGGCGAGGGCATGGCTGAGAGGGCGAGGGCATGGCTGAGAGGGCATGGCTGAGAGGGCATGGCTGAGAGGGCATGGCTGAGAGAGAGAGGGCATGGCTGAGAGGGCGAGGGCATGGCTGAGAGGGCATGGCTGAGAGAGAGGGGGCATGGCTGAGAGGGCATGGCTGAGAGAGAGAGGGCATGGCTGAGAGAGAGAGGGCATGGCTGAGAGGGCGAGGGCATGGCTGAGAGGGCGAGGGCATGGCTGAGAGGGCGAGGGCATGGCTGAGAGAGAGAGGGCATGGCTGAGAGGGCATGGCTGAGAGAGAGAGGGCATGGCTGAGAGAGAGAGGGCATGGCTGAGAGGGCGAGGGCATGGCTGAGAGGGCGAGGGCATGGCTGAGAGAGAGGGGGCATGGCTGAGAGAGAGAGGGCATGGCTGAGAGAGAGAGGGCATGGCTGAGAGGGCGAGGGCATGGCTGAGAGAGAGAGGGCATGGCTGAGAGGGCGAGGGCATGGCTGAGAGGGCGAGGGCATGGCTGAGAGGGCGAGGGCATGGCTGAGAGGGCGAGGGCATGGCTGAGAGGGCGAGGGCATGGCTGAGAGGGCGAGGGCATGGCTGAGAGAGAGAGGGCATGGCTGAGAGGGCGAGGGCATGGCTGAGAGGGCATGGCTGAGAGAGAGAGGGCATGGCTGAGAGAGAGAGGGCACCGAGTGCAATGGTGTTCATACTCTGTTACACTAGATTTAAGCAGAACGGTGCCCCTGTAACAAACTGAAATGCTCTCTTGTCTCTTCAGAATCCTAAACAATCCCTTCTCCCTCCTTCAATTCCTCAAACAGAGCCATCAGTATCATCTCACCCTCTTTAAAAATGTTGATTTTTCTTCAACCGAACACACTATTTGTTTGGGTAGAGCACGTGGGTGAAGCTTAATGCATTGGAATTTTAGCTAAATGCATCTTTAATCTTGATTTGTCCTTCTCTCCTTGTCTGTTCCCCTCCTCCCTCCATTCCTCTACCTATCACCTTCAGCTCATGGACATTTGCATGTGTGTGAAAAGACACTGTTCCACTAATGTTCCGCTGGCCTCCAGGCAAAAGGCAGTTGAAAGTCACCATGATGGTGACAGTGGGGCTTTATTTAAATGGCTCTTTGTTTGAGATTTGGTTGTTTCTGCTTCTCTTGTCTCTCTAGTCTTGTTTTTAATCCCATCTCTCTCGGTATGATTTGTTTTAATCCCATCTCTCTCAGTATGATTTGTTTTAATCCCATCTCTCTCAGTATGATTTGTTTTAATCCCATCTCTCTCAGTATGATTTGTTTTAATCCCATCTCTCTCAGTATGATTTGTTTTAATCCCATCTCTCTCAGTATGATTTGTTTTAATCCCATCTCTCTCAGTATGATTGGTTTTAATCCCATCTCTCTCAGTATGATTTGTTTTAATCCCATCTCTCTCAGTATGATTTGTTTTAATCCCATCTCTCTCAGTATGATTTGTTTTTAATCCCATCTCTCTCAGTATGATTTGTTTTTAATCCCATCTCTCTCAGTATGATTTGTTTTTAATCCCATCTCTCTCGGTATGATTTGTTTTAATCCCATCTCTCTCGGTATGATTTGTTTTAATCCCATCTCTCTCGGTATGATTGGTTTTAATCCCATCTCTCTCGGTATGATTTGTTTTAATCCCATCTCTCTCATTGTGGTGGGTTTTAATTTCTCTCTCAGTATTGTGTTCAACATCACTTTTATTTCCATGTTCTCATTTTAGTTAATTGTTTTCAAGGTGTGCTGTTTTTGTTAATCCATTTGATGTCTATCTGTTCTAGAAGATTCATAGTGGTTGACCTTTTTTTGATTAGATTTTGTTTATGATGCGTTGAAAGAAGTCTCGAGTCATCGGGAAAGGCATTTTGTTTCAGGAATCAAGCTTCTCCTTTTATTGTTTAACTCCCTTTTGTTTTCTATGGATGTTCTGCAAACACTGAGTTTTGATTCCTACCCACACAATTTTTTTTTTTACAATTTAAGTGTTCATCCACTGCCTTGTTCAAGGGGCAGAATGACAGATTTCTACCTTGTCAGCTCGGGGATTCGATCTAGCAACCTTTCGGTAACTAGTCCAATGCTTTAACCACTAGGCTACCTGCCACCCCAATGCTTCTTACAGTATGAGAGGGTTCATTGGTTTTCCAGCATATGTTACAGGGTTCAAGACATTTTGGTTTATTTTCATTGATGTTGAATGTTAATGAATGTTTACAAACACTTCTGGACTCACTACCAGACAGAACATGTACTTAGAATGTACTAATTGGCCTCATTAAGTATATATTTCCATTATGAATCTCTATTTTCTTGCGGATTTGCCATGCTTTTTATTTTTTAACTACCAATATTTTTATCTGGTAACTATACTGTGAAGTATCTTCTTGACATGTGAAGTCTTAAACTGTGGTATGTTAGTTTTGATCAATTATGTTTTTGTCTTTTACCTTTTAAATGTCCAGTTATATCTTTTTTTTCTCAAAAAAGTGTTTTTTTTTACATTTTAGACACTGGTGTATAACTGCCGTCAAACTTAACCAAACATTTTTATATTTCAATTTCTGCATATTTATTTGTTTTGTCTGGTGGAGTGTACAACAACCATATTTTTCTCAATCACAAAGTGAAAATATTGTTTTCTCCATTTTTTTTTTTTCTTTTGTTGCTACAAGGCAGAATATCAATAAACCACCAACTCAAACTCGGCTTGTGCTTGATTGGATGACTCCTAGAGCTTCTAGCTCCATTCATATACCTGGCAGCAGGTTATCTTGCTTTAGTTTAGTGTGATTTTATTCCGTTGTAGTTCATTGTCCCCCTAGCTTGAGGAGACTATGATGGACTAATCTGAGGCATCAACCATGCTGAGTTTAGCAGACACTAAATACAGTAATCACAGTAGTATTGACCAATCCTCTTCGACATCAGTGGTATTGACCAATCCTCTTCGACATCAGTGGTATTGGCCAATCCTCTTCGACATCAGTGGTATTGACCAATCCTCTTCGACATCAGTGGTATTGGCCAATCCTCTTCGACATCAGTGGTATTGACCAATCCTCTTCGACATCAGTGGTATTGGCCAATCCTTTTCGACATCAGTGGTATTGACCAATCCGGTTCTCAATCGATGGCTTTCTCCCACTGCTATGTCATTTACATTTTTTACATTTAAGTCATTTAGCAGACGCTCTTATCCAGAGCGACTTACAAATTGGTGAATTCACCTTCTGACATCAGTGGAACAGCCACTTTACAATACGTTCTGACAGACAGATAGACAGACAGACATATGTCAATGAGTCATAGTTTGGTTGTTCATTTTCTAAATGTCTCTTATCTCATGATTTCTGAGTGGCAGAATGTAATGTGTATATCATGTCATATTTGCCATTATCAAAGACTAAGGCAATGGACCAGTTGAATTTTATTTTTTTATTTCACCTATATTTAACCAGGCAGGCCAGTTGAGAACACCTTTATTTAACCAGTTAGGCCAGTTGAGAACACCTTTATTTAACCAGGTAGGCCAGTTGAGAACACCTTTATTTAACCAGGTAGGACAGTTGAGAACACCTTTATTTAACCAGGTAGGACAGTTGAGAACACCTTTTATTTAACCAGGTAGGCCAGTTGAGAACACCTTTATTTAACCAGGTAGGCCAGTTGAGAACAAGTTGTCATTTACAACTGGAACCTGGCCAAGATAAAGCAAAAGCAGTGTGACACAAACAACAGAGTTACACCTGGAATAAACAAACGTACAGTCAATAATACAATAGAAAAAGTCTATATACAGTGTGTGCAAATGGCGTGAGGAGGTAGGAATAGATAGGTTCTTCAGGTTGTTTTACAGGTACACAACCACAGTGTTTCTATTGCATTGTCTAATGCTCCGGTCATATTACAGGTAGCCAACCAACAAGTGTTTGAAAACACAACCATAGTGTTTATTTAATTGTCTTAACGTTCAGACGACCTTATGCCTGACCGCATAAGAGAGACATGGTAGTAAAGCCAAACTCAGCAACTCTGTTTACCCCCACCCCCATAGGGATTTACAGTGCATGAACTCAGCAACTCTGTTTACCCCCACCCCCATAGGGATTTACAGTGCATGAACTCAGCAACTCTGTTTACCCCCACCCCCATAGGGATTTACAGTGCATGAACTCAGCAACTCTGTTTACCCCCACCCCCATAGGGATTTACAGTGCATGAACTCAGCAACTCTGTTTACCCCCACCCCCATAGGGATTTACAGTGCATAAACTCAGCAACTCTGTTTACCCCCACCCCCATAGGGATTTACAGTGCATAAACTCAGCAACTCTGTTTACCCCCACCCCCATAGGGATTTACAGTGCATAAACTCAGCA
This sequence comes from Oncorhynchus masou masou, assembly GCF_036934945.1. Taxonomy (NCBI): domain Eukaryota; kingdom Metazoa; phylum Chordata; class Actinopteri; order Salmoniformes; family Salmonidae; genus Oncorhynchus; species Oncorhynchus masou. Next base: position 41,749,883 of record NC_088227.1, on the reverse strand, counting down.
ACTCTGTTTACCCCCACCCCCATAGGGATTTACAGTGCATAAACTCAGCAACTCTGTTTACCCCCACCCCCATAGGGATTTACAGTGCATAAACTCAGCAACTCTGTTTACCCCCACCCCCATAGGGATTTACAGTGCATGAACTCAGCAACTCTGTTTACCCCCACCCCCATAGGGATTTACAGTGCATAAACTCAGCAACTCTGTTTACCCCCACCCCCATAGGGATTTACAGTGCATGAACTCAGCAACTCTGTTTACCCCCACCCCCATAGGGATTTACAGTGCATGAACTCAGCAACTCTGTTTACCCCCACCCCCATAGGGATTTACAGTGCATGAACTCAGCAACTCTGTTTACCCCCACCCCCATAGGGATTTACAGTGCATGAACTCAGCAACTCTGTTTACCCCCACCCCCATAGGGATTTACAGTGCATGAACTCAGCAACTCTGTTTACCCCCACCCCCATAGGGATTTACAGTGCATGAACTCAGCAACTCTGTTTACCCCCCCCCCCCCATAGGGATTTACAGTGCATGAACTCACCAACTCTGTTTACCCCCACCCCCATAGGGATTTACAGTGCATGAACTCAGCAACTCTGTTTACCCCCCCACCCCCATAGGGATTTACAGTGCATGAAATGCACAACTCCATGTTTAACCATGATGATGACATTCCTTTTCTGCCTAGTCTCCTTTCTGTCTGCTCTACTGTACTTGTGCTAATGAAGGGAATGTCTGGTGGGGAGGTGGGGGGGGGGGTGTAATTGTATGCGGGGATGGGTGGGGGTGTAATTGTATGCATGGAGAGAGAGGTGTAAGTAGATGAGAGTTCCAGAGGTGCAGAGAGAAAGATCTGGGGCCTGGGTAGAGATGGTGGGGGAGGAAGGGAAAACCTATCCAATCTTTTTGGGACCAGATTGGATATCAGGAGGGCCATCAGAGAACCCTACAGCCTTTGTTTTATTAATTTTTTATTTATTTTACCTCTATTTAACCAGGCAAGTCAGTTAAGAACAAATTCTTATTTTCAATGACAGCCTAGGAACAGTGGGTTAACTGCCTGTTCTGTACCTTGTCAGCTCGGGGATTTGACTAGGATTTGACTAGTAACCTTTCGGTTACTAGTCGGTTACTAGTCAAACCTTTCGGTTACTAGTCCAACACTCTAACCACTAGGCTACCCTGCCGCCTATCTGAAGGCTCCCCGTGTTCTGTTGATCTGAACAGATTGGCCTTGTACAGTATTTTCTACTCATGTGGAAATAGCTCCGTCGTTCCCTCGGATAGCTTTCACCATCTTGTGGAGCTTCCACTGTGGAAGGATCCCAGTTTTGGTTTTGCTTTGCCTCCTGTCCTCTCCTCAACACTTTGAAAAAGGTCAAAGGTAATGGAGGAGAGGAAAACATGGAAACATACGCATTGACAGGAAATAACTCCTCTGCTGATTCATCATAAGGCAAAATACATTTACATAGGTGGAATCCACAAAGAAATGTGTGAAGAGATGAAAAGAAATTGAGCTAGTTGTGAAAGACCTTTCATAGATAAAAAGGATAAGTAGTGTGTGGTTTTTAAATGTGTTTCTTTTCTGAGAAAACAGCTGATTCAAAGACAGTGTGGCAGATTTTTAACCTACAGTGGCAAGAAAAAGTATGTGAGCCCTTTGGAATTACCTGGATTTCTGCATAAATTGGATCATCAAATGAGATCTGATCTTCATCTAGGTCACAACAATAGTGTGCTTATACTAACACACAAACAATTATGTGGGTGGGTGTTGTTATGGTGACCAGTGAGATATACCTGCTGGAGCGCGTACTACAGGTGGGGGTTGTTATGGTGACCAGTGAGATATACCTGCTGGAGCGCGTACTACAGGTGGGTGTTGTTATGGTGACCAGTGAGATATACCTGCTGGAGCGCGTACTACAGGTGGGTGTTGTTATGGTGACCAGTGAGATATACCTGCTGGAGCGCGTCCTACGGGTGAGTGTTGTTATGGTGACCAGTGAGATATACCTGCTGGAGCGCGTACTACAGGTGGGTGTTGTTATGGTGACCAGTGAGATATACCTGCTGGAGCGCGTACTACAGGTGGGTGTTGTTATGGTGACCAGTGAGATATACCTGCTGGAGCGCGTACTACAGGTGGGTGTTGTTATGGTGACCAGTGAGATATACCTGCTGGAGCGCGTACTACAGGTGGGTGTTGTTATGGTGACCAGTGAGATATACCTGCTGGAGCGCGTACTACAGGTGGGTGTTGTTATGGTGACCAGTGAGATATACCTGCTGGAGCGCGTACTACAGGTGGGGGTTGTTATGGTGACCAGTGAGATATACCTGCTGGAGCGCGTACTACGGGTGAGTGTTGTTATGGTGACCAGTGAGATATACCTGCTGGAGCGCGTACTACAAGTGGGTGTTGTTATGGTGACCAGTGAGATATACCTGCTGGAGCGCGTACTACAGGTGGGTGTTGTTATGGTGACCAGTGAGATATACCTGCTGGAGCGCGTACTACAGGTGGGTGTTGTTATGGTGACCAGTGAGATATACCTGCTGGAGCGCGTCCTACGGGTGGGTGTTGTTATGGTGACCAGTGAGATATACCTGCTGGAGCGTGTACTACAGGTGGGTGTTGTTATGGTGACCAGTGAGATATACCTGCTGGAGCGCGTACTACAGGTGGGTGTTGTTATGGTGACCAGTGAGATATACCTGCTGGAGCGCGTGCTACAGGTGGGTGTTGTTATGGTGACCAGTGAGATATACCTGCTGGAGCGCGTACTACAGGTGGGTGTTGTTATGGTGACCAGTGAGCTGAGATAAGGCTTTACCTAGCAAAGACTTATAGATGATCTGGTGACAGATATGTAGCGAGGGCCAGCCAATGAGAGCATACAGGTCACAGTGGTGGGTAGTATATGGGTCTTTGGTAACAAAACACATGGCACTTTGATAGACTGCATCCAGTAGAGTGTTGGAGGCTATTTTTGTAAATGACATCGCTGAAGTCAAGGATAGTGTAGGATAGTACGTTTTACAAGGGTATGTTTGGCAGCATGAGTGAAGGATGCTTTGTTGTGCAATAGGAAGCTGATTCTAGATTTAATTTTGGATTGGAGATACTTAATGTGAGTCTGGAAGGAGAGTTTACAGTCTAGCCAGACACCTGCTTATTTGTAGTTGTTCACATATTCTAAGTCCGAACCGTCCAGATGCTCTAAGTCAGGACATCATGCTCCCTCCACCATACTTTACCGTTGGGATGGGGTTTTAATGTTGGTGTGCTGTGCCTTTTTTTCTCCACACATAGTGCTGTGTGTTCCTTCCAAACAACTCAACTGTAGTTTCATCTGTCCACAGAATATTGTTCCAGTAGCGCTGTGGAAAATCCAGGTGCACTTTTGCAAACTTCAGACGTGCAGCAATGTTTTTTTGGACAGCAGTGGCTTTTTTTTTGTCATCTTTGCAGGACAGCCACTCATAGGGAGAGTATCAACGGTGCTGAACTTTCTCCATTTATAGACAATTTGTCTTTCAGTGGACTGATGAACATCCAAGGCTTTTAGAGATAGTTTTGTAACCCTTTCCAGCTTCATGCAAGTCAACCATTCTTAATTTTAGTTCTTCTGAGATCTCTTTTGTCCGAGGCATGGTTCACATCAGGCAATGCTTCTTGTGAAAAGCAAGCTCAAATGTTGTGAGTGTTTTTTATAGGGCAGGGCAGCTCTAATCAACATCTCTGATCTCATCTCATTGATTGGACTAAAGGTTAGCTGACTCCTGACTCCAATTAGCTTTTGGAGAAGTCATTAGCCTAGGGGGTTCACATACTTTTCCCCAACCTACACTGTGAATATTTAAATGATGAATTTTGCACGCCCAATTTTTCAGTTTTTGATTTGTTAAAAAAGTTTGAAATATCCAATAAATGTCGTTCCACTTCATGATTGTGTCCCACTTGTTGTTGATTCTTCACAAAAAAATAGTTTTATATCTTTATGTTTGAAGCCTGAAATGTGGCAAAAGGTCGCAAAGTTCAAGGGGGCCGAATACTTTCGCAAGGCACTGTATGTATTCAATATAGACAAGAAAAATACAATTTGTGTGTTAATAGTTTAAGCAGACTGTTAGTCTATTATTGTGATTTAGATGAAGATCAGATCAAATTTTATGATGAAATATATGCAGAAATCCAGGTAATATCAAACTGTTCACTACTTTTTTCTTGCCATTGTTGATAGTGTGTGTATGTATTGATATGTAGGCTACGTGTGCATTTAAAACATTGTTTTGATGTAGTTCTGTCCTGTTCTTGTCTATTAATGTTCTGTATTATATCATGTTTCATGTTTTGACCTCAGGAAGAGTAGCTGCTGTTTTTTTTGGTTGCAACAGCTACTGGGGGATCCTAATCAAATACCAAAGTCTTCCTGTGATAGAGAGCTGGACACACTTGAACTTCCTCGCTGGGAGGACTCTCTTTTTGCTTGACCTTGCAACACCTAGTAAACCACACTGCCGACACACATGTACTGACCACCTTGAACAGATGGTTTTCCTTATATGGTCATGTGGTCAGGAGAAACTCCTTTTCCAAAACTTCAGTATAGGACATATAGGTAATGGCTCCAACTTGCCTTCTGATAGGCTAGGTAATTTCACCACCTTGTGTAACCTGTTCTGGCCACCATAAATGTGGAGTGTGTCCCCCCCCCCTCTCATCTTGTGTAGCCCAATCTAATCATTTCTAATCACACTGTTCCCCCCCCCCCACCCCCCACCAGATTATAGAGTCTGTCTGAGGTGCTAAACTTAAACTACAGCACTTTGTTTATCTGGTTTGGCTGGGGGCTGTGGGAGTTGGAGCCTTCCTGCATTAGCATATAACAGAGAGAGTAGTGTGTGTGTGTGTGTGTGTGTGTGTGTGTGTGTGTGTGTGTGTGTGTGTGTGTGTGCATGCATAAACGTTTGTGTGTCTCTCAGACTGAGCGGTAAAGCTGTTTTCATGCATACCAATTAGCTTCTCAGTAAACAAATAAAACATATGAGAACTACCATCATAAACTACAATCTCTAAAAACAATACTACAGCAGTCCACTCATCAACCAACATTTTACTAGAGACAAAGGGGTACTGTTTGTGCATTGTTTGTCCATTAGGGGGTAGTGATGCTCCTCATCCAACAATGATGAAGAGTGCTGGGCTGGCTGTGAAGAAAGGTGAACTCAACTCTGGCTGTGTAGAAAGGCGAGCTCTCGGCTCTGGCACACACACATTGATCTAGACAATTAATCAATTATCCTATTGCTTGTGGTATCTTGTTGTACCTTTGGCTGGGGTGGAAGCCTAGTGTTCCTAAATAGCTTGAAATCTCCATAAAACATCATCCAGCATCTTAGTCAATATCACAGGAAAGAACAATAGAGCATGAAGGAATAGAATGGTTAGTAGTGCCAATGCATCCCTCTCTCCCTCCCTCCCTCCCACCCTCCCTCCCTCCCTCCCTCCCTCCCTCCCTCCCTCCCTCCCTCCCTCCCTCAATCCATCCCTCCACCCTCAATCCATCCCTCCCTCTACCGTCCATTCACCCACTCACCTTCCATCCACTCCTCCCTATGTATCAGCTATTTCCTAATCCAGTGGGATCAGTGTGTGTCTGTACTGTATAATACTGTGTGTGTGTCAGTGTGTCTGTACCGTAGAATACTGTGTGTGTCAGTGTGTCTGTACTGTATAATACTGTGTGTGTCAGTGTGTCTGTACTGTATAATACTGTGTGTGTGTCAGAGTGTCTGTACCGTAGAATACTGTGTGTGTCAGTGTGTCTGTACTGTATAATACTGTGTGTGTGTCAGAGTGTCTGTACCGTAGAATACTGTGTGTGTCAGTGTGTCTGTACTGTATAATACTGTGTGTGTCAGTGTGTCTGTACTGTATAATACTGTGTGTGTGTCAGTGTGTCTGTACTGTAGAATACTGTGTGTGTCAGTGTGTCTGTACTGTATAATACTGTATGTGTCAGTGTGTCTGTACTGTATAATACTGTGTGTGTCAGTGTGTCTGTACTGTATAATACTGTGTGTGTGTCAGTGTGTCTGTACTGTAGAATACTGTGTGTGTCAGTGTGTCTGTACTGTATAATACTGTATGTGTCAGTGTGTCTGTACTGTATAATACTGTGTGTGTCAGTGTGTCTGTACTGTATAATACTGTGTGTGTGTCAGTGTGTCTGTACTGTAGAATACTGTGTGTGTCAGTGTGTCTGTACTGTATAATACTGTATGTGTCAGTGTGTCTGTACTGTATAATACTGTGTGTGTCAGTGTGTCTGTACTGTATAATACTGTGTGTGTCAGTGTGTCTGTACTGTATAATACTGTGTGTGTGTCAGTGTGTCTGTACTGTATAATACTGTGTGTGTGTCAGTGTGTCTGTACTGTATAATACTGTGTGTGTCAGTGTGTCTGTACTGTAGAATACTGTGTGTGTGTCAGAGTGTCTGTACTGTATAATACTGTGTGTGTGTCAGTGTGTCTGTACTGTATAATACTGTGTGTGTGTCAGTGTGTCTGTACTGTATAATACTGTGTGTGTCAGTGTGTCTGTACTGCAGAATACTGTGTGTGTCAGTGTGTCTGTACTGTATAATACTGTATGTGTGTCAGTGTGTCTGTACTGTATAATACTGTGTGTGTGTCAGAGTGTCTGTACTGTATAATACTGTGTGTGTGTCAGTGTGTCTGTACTGTAGAATACTGTGTGTGTGTCAGTGTGTCTGTACTGTATAATACTGTGTGTGTGTCAGTGTGTCTGTACTGTATAATACTGTGTGTGTGTCAGTGTGTCTGTACTGTATAATACTGTGTGTGTCAGTGTGTCTGTACTGTATAATACTGTGTGTGTGTCAGAGTGTCTGTACTGTATAATATTGTGTGTGTGTCAGTGTGTCTGTACTGTATAATACTGTATGTGTCAGTGTGTCTGTACTGTATAATACTGTATGTGTCAGTGTGTCTGTACTGTATAATACTGTGTGTGTGTCAGTGTGTCTGTACTGTATAATACTGTGTGTGTGTCAGTGTGTCTGTACTGTAGAATACTGTGTGTGTGTCAGTGTGTCTGTACTGTATAATACTGTGTGTGTGTCAGAGTGTCTGTACTGTATAATACTGTGTGTGTCAGTGTGTCTGTACTGTATAATACTGTGTGTGTGTCAGAGTGTCTGTACTGTATAATATTGTGTGTGTGTCAGTGTGTCTGTACTGTATAATACTGTATGTGTCAGTGTGTCTGTACTGTATAATACTGTATGTGTCAGTGTGTCTGTACTGTATAATACTGTGTGTGTGTCAGTGTGTCTGTACTGTATACTACTGTGTGTGTGTCAGTGTGTCTGTACTGTAGAATACTGTGTGTGTGTCAGTGTGTCTGTACTGTATAATACTGTGTGTGTGTCAGAGTGTCTGTACTGTATAATACTGTGTGTGTCAGTGTGTCTGTACTGTATAATACTGTGTGTGTGTCAGTGTGTCTGTACTGTAGAATACTGTGTGTGTGTCAGTGTGTCTGTACTGTATAATACTGTGTGTGTCAGTGTGTCTGTACTGTAGAATACTGTGTGTGTCAGTGTGTCTGTACTGTAGAATACTGTGTGTGTGTCAGTGTGTCTGTACTGTAGAATACTGTGTGTGTCAGTGTGTCTGTACTGTATAATACTGTGTGTGTGTCAGTGTGTCTGTACTGTATAATACTGTGTGTGTGTCAGTGTGTCTGTACTGTAGAATACTGTGTGTGTGTCAGTGTGTCTGTACTGTATAATACTGTGTGTGTCAGTGTGTCTGTACTGTATAATACTGTGTGTGTGTCAGTGTGTCTGTACTGTATAATACTGTGTGTGTCAGTGTGTCTGTACTGTATAATACTGTGTGTGTGTCAGTACTGTATAATACTGTGTGTGTCAGTGTGTCTGTACTGTATAATACTGTGTGTGTGTCAGTGTGTCTGTACTGTATAATACTGTGTGTGTCAGTGTGTCTGTACTGTATAATACTGTGTGTGTCAGTGTGTCTGTACTGTATAATACTGTGTGTGTCAGTGTGTCTGTACTGTATAATACTGTGTGTGTCAGAGTGTCTGTACTGTATAATACTGTATGTGTGTATGCGTACTGTATAATACTGTATGTGTGTGTCAGTACTATATAATACTTTGTCAGTACTGTATAATACTGTATAATAATGTGTTAGTACTGTATAATACTGTCAGTACTGTATGTGTGTATGCGTACTGTATAATACTGTATGTGTGTGTTAGTACTGTATAATACTGTATGTGTGTATGCGTACTGTATAATACTGTGTGTGTATGCGTACTGTATAATACTGTATGTGTGTGTCAGTACTGTATAATACTGTATGCGTACTGTATAATACTGTCAGTACTGTATGTGTGTGTTAGTACTGTATGTTTGTGTGTCAGTACTGTATAATACTGTATGTGTGTGTCAGTACTGTATAATAATGTGTTAGTACTGTATAATACTGTATGTTTGTGTGTCAGTACTGTATAATACTGTATGTGTGTGTTAGTACTGTATAATAATGTGTTAGTACTGTATAATACTGTATGTGTGTGTCTCAGTACTGTATAATACTGTGTTAGTACTGTATAATACTGTATGTTTGTGTGTCAGTACTGTATAATACTGTGTCACTACTGTATAATACTGTATGTGTGTATGCGTACTGTGTAATACTGTATGTGTGTGTCAGTACTGTATAATAATATGTTAGTACTGTATAATACTGTTTGTGTGTGTTAGTACTGTATAATACTGTATTTGTGTGTCAGTACTATATAATACTGTGTCAGTACTGTATAATACTGTATGTGTGTATGCGTACTGTATAATACTGTGTGTGTGTGTGTCAGTACTGTATAATACTGTATGTGTGTGTTAGTACTGTATAATACTGTATTTGTGTGTCAGTACTGTATAATAATGTGTTAGTACTGTATAATACTCTATGTGTATGTGCCAGTACTATATAATACTGTGTCAGTACAGTATAATACTGTATTTGTGTATGCGTACTGTATAATACTGTGTGTGTGTGTGTTAGTACTGTATAATACTGTCAGTACTGTATGTGTGTATGCGTACTGTATAATACTGTATGTGTGTGTCAGTACTGTATAATACTGTGTGTGTGTGTGTTAGTACTGTATAATACTGTCAGTACTGTATGTGTGTATGCGTGCTGTATAATACTGTATGTGTGTGTCAGTACTATATACTACTGTGTCAGTACAGTATAATACTGTATTTGTGTATGCATACTGTATAATACTGTGTGTGTGTGTTAGTACTGTATAATACTGAATAATAATGTGTCAGTACTGTATAATACTGTATGTGTGTATGCGTACTGTATAATACTGTATGTGTGTATGCGTAATGTATAATGCTGAATGTGTGTGTCAGTACTGTATAATACTCTATCAGTACTGTATAATACTGTATGTGTGTGTCAGTACTGTATAATAATGTGTTAGTACTGTATAATACTGTCAGTACTGTATGTGTGTATGCGTACTGTATAATACTGTATGTGTGTGTTAGTACTGTATAATACTGTATGTGTGTATCAGTACTGTATAATACTGTGTCAGTACTGTATAATACTGTATGTGTGTGTTAGTACTGTATAATACTGTATGTGTGTGTTAGTACTGTATAATACTGTATGTGTGTATGCGTACTGTATAATACTGTATGTGTGTGTCAGTACTGTATAATACTGTATGTGTCACACCCTGACCATAGAGAGCCTTTTTTATTCTCTATTTTGGTTAGGTCGGGGTGTGACTAGGGTGGGTGATCTAGTGCATTTATTTCTATGTTGGTCTGGTATGGTTCCCAATCAGAGGCAGCTGTTTATCGCTGTCTTTGATTGTGGATCATATTTAGGCAGCCATTTCCCCACTTGCTTTTGTAGGATCTTCTTTCGTTGTAGTTGCCTGTGAGCACTGCTTGGACTTCACGTTTCGTTTGCTGTTTAGGGTTATTTGTGAGTTTCCTTAATTTTATTAACATGTGGAACCCAAATCACGCTGGTCTGAGTATATTTGCAGTTCGTACTACGATCGTGACAGAAGATCCTACCACAACACGACCAAGCAGCGTGCCCTGGAGGAGAAGGTATCCTGGGCTTGGGAGGAGATAAAGGAGGAGAAGACATCCTGAACTTGGGAGGAAATTATGGCTGGGGACGAAAGCCTTCCGTGGAAGCAGATGCAGGGAGAGAAGGGAGGACATCGACGACGCCGGGGTTCGAGGCCACAGAGAAAGACCAAAAGACAGCCCAACATTTTTTTGGGGGAATGTGGAATGAGCCAGAGACCGTCAGGGAGTCGAAGTGTGTCATTGTTCCGGCACCATCTGTGCCAGCTCTACGCACCAGGTCTCCAGTGCGCCTCCACAGCCCAGTACGTCCTGTGCCGCCTCCTCGCACTCTCCCTGATGTGCGTGTCCCCAGTCCGGTACCACCTGAACCTGCCCCACGCATCAGTCCTCCAGTGTGCCTCCCCATTCCGGTACGTCCTGTGCCTGCTCCTCGCGCTCGCCCCGAGGTGTGTGTCAACAGTCTGGTACCACCAGTGCCGGCCCCACGCACCAGGCTTCCTGCGAAGAACCCCAGTCCAGAGCATCCGGAGATAGTTCCCAGTCCAGAGCATCCGGAGATAGTTCCCAGTCCAGAGCATCCGGAGATAGTTCCCAGTCCAGAGCATCCGGAGATAGTTCCCAGTCCAGAGCATCCGGAGATAGTTCCCAGTCCAGAGCATCCGGCGATGGTCCCAAGTCCAGAGCTTCCGGCAACGTTTCACAATCCGGAACCTCCAATGAGGGTCCACAGTCCGGAACCTCCCGAGACGGTCCACAGTCCGGAACCTCCAATGAGGGTCCACAGTCCGGAACCTCCCGAGACGGTCCACAGACGATGCCCAGTCCGACCACGGCGTCCAGTCCAGCTCCATGGCAGGGGCCTTCCTATGCGCCGGTGCCCAGTCTGGGTGGGTGATATAGTGCATTTATTTCTATGTTGGCCTGGTATGGTTCCCAAGGCAGCTGTTTATCGTTGTTTCTGATTGGGGATCATATTTAGGCAGCCATTTCCCCACTGGTTTTTGAAGGGTCTTGTTTCGTTGTAGTTGCCTGTGAGCACTGCTTGGACTTCACGTTTCGTTTGCTGTTTATTGTTTTTTGTGAGTTTCCTTTATTTAAAACCCAAATCATGCTGCACGTTGGTCTGAGTATATTTCCAGTTCGTACGACGATCATGACAGTATGTTTGTGTCAGTACTGTATAATACTGTATTACAGATGCTATTGTAATGGATGTGAATTGGCTAGCTAGTTAGCGGTGGTGCACGCTAATAGCGTTTCAATCGGTGACGTCACTTGCTCTGAGACCTTGAAGTAGTGGTTCCCCTTGCTCTGCAAGGGCCACAGCTTTTGTGGAGCAATGGGTAACGATGCTCCGTGGGTGTCAGTTGTTGATATGTGCAGAGGGTCCCTGGTTCGAGCCCGGGTATGGGCGAGGGGACGGACTAAAGTGATACTGTTACACTATTCTACTTTGTTTATTAGTCTGTTGCTGCAGTGGAGGGAGGGGCTGGTGTGTTTCAGAATGTCGCTGCAGTGGAGGAATGGGCTGGTGTGTTTCAGTCTGTCGCTGCAGTGGAGGGAGGAAGCTGGTGTGTTTCATTCTGTCGCTGCAGTGGAGGGGCTGGTGTGTTTCAGTCTGTCGCTGCAGTGGAGGGGCTGGTGTGTTTCAGAATGTCGCTGCAGTGGAGGAATGGGCTGGTGTGTTTCAGTCTGTCGCTGCAGTGGAGGGAGGAAGCAGGTGTGTTTCAGAATGTCGCTGCAGTGGAGGAATGGGCTGGTGTGTTTCAGACTGTCGCTGCAGTGGAGGAATGGGCTGGTGTGTTTCAGAATGTCGCTGCAGTGGAGGGAGGAAGCTGGTGTGTTTCAGAATGTCGCTGCAGTGGAGGAATGGGCTGGTGTGTTTCAGTCTGTCGCTGCAGTGGAGGGGCTGGTGTGTTTCAGTCTGTTGCTACAGTGGAGGGAGGGGCTGGTGTGTTTCAGTCTGTCGCTGCAGTGGAGGAATGGGCTGGTGTGTTTCAGTCTGTTGCTACAGTGGAGGGAGGGGCTGGTGTGTTTCAGTCTGTCGCTGCAGTGGAGGGAGGAAGCAGGTGTGTTTCAGTCTGTCGCTGCAGTGGAGGGAGGGGCTGGTGTGTTTCAGTCTGTCGCTGCAGTGGAGGGGCTGGTGTGTTTCAGTCTGTCGCTGCAGTGGAGGGGCTGGTGTGTTTCAGTCTGTCGCTGCAGTGGAGGGAGGAAGCAGGTGTGTTTCAGTCTGTCGCTGCAGTGGAGGGAGGAAGCAGGTGTGTTTCAGTCTGTCGCTGCAGTGGAGGGAGGAGGCTGTTAATTGCTTGTTTGTGATTTGAATAAAAATGAAGTGCATGGATAATTACGTGTTTCGTTTTACACCAAATAGATGAGAAATTGAGGGGGGGAGAGAAAGAGGGGAGAGAGAGGCTGGAGATTAAGAGCGAGAGAGAGAGAGGGGAGGAGAAAGAGATGGGGAGAGAGAGGGGGGGAGAGCGGAGAGAGGGACATCTTTATCCATTTCTCCTCCTGTCCTCATCCACTTCTCCTAACATCCTTAATCACTACTCCTAACATCCTTATTCACTACTCCTAACATCCTTATTCACTACTCCTAACATCCTTATTCACTACTCCTAAGATCCGTATTCACTACTCCTAACATCCTTATTCACTACATCCTTATTTACTACATCCTTATCGACTTCTCCTAACATCCTTATCCACTACTCCTAACATCCTTATTCGCTACTCCTAACATCCTTATTCACTACTCCTAACATCCTTATTTACTACTCCTAAGATCCTTATTCACTACTCCTAAGATCCTTATTCACTACTCCTAACATCCTTATTCACTACATCTAACATCCGTATTCACTACTCCTAACATCCTTATCCACTACTCCTAATCTCATTCACTACACCTAACATCCTTATCCACTACTCCTAACATCCTTATTCTCTACTCCTAACTTCCTTATTCACTACTCCTAACATCCTTATTCACTTCTCCTAACATCCTTATTCACTACTCCTAATATCCTCATCCACTTCTCCTAACATCCTTATTTACTACTCCTAACATCCTTATTCTCTACTCCTAACTTCCTTATTCACTACTCCTAACATCCTTATTCACTTCTCCTAACATCCTTATTCACTACTCCTAATATCCTCATCCACTTCTCCTAACATCCTTATTCACTACATCCTTATTCACTACTCCTAAAATCCTTATTCACTACATCCTCATCCACTTCTCCCAACATCCTTATTCACTACTCCTAACATCCTTATTCACTACATCCTTATTCACTTCTCCTAACATCCTTATTCACTACATACTTATTCACTACTCCTAACATCCTAATTCACTACATTCTTATCCACTTCTCCTAACAGCTAGTAAATCTTCCTTCACCTGTGACTCCAGGAGGTGGATGTTGTAATTCCACAGAGGACAGGATGAGGGCGCTATAGCTCTGTCATAACACGTACAGGAGCAACTCTGATGCCAAGGTAATGCCCAGCTGACTGAGCCTGCAGTGACGGCATGCCTCTTCGTATTTAGTCACAGACTTCATTACTGCCTTTGTACTAACAAACTGTATTTCTGGACAGGTAGTAACAAAGTCTAGATATTTATATCAATAGTTTATTTCGGACAATATAAATATGGATAGGCAACAATTACAACGTTGACACATTTAATAAACAAGAGTTGGATGCATTGCACAATCCCTATTTAGCTTGCACTAATTTCCTCTGTTAGTCCTGAGAGATATTTACTCTGCTTTGTACTGTTCCCACCCCAGGTGTGTGAGAGAGAGAGAGAGAGAGAGAGAGAGAGAGAGAGAGAGAGAGAGACTCTTCCCTTTCCATACAGGGGTCATTGTAGTTTGCGGGCCAAACCATTTTGGACGCCACATATACGTTCTCGTGAGAAGACCCATTTTCGGGGATGTCTCATGGTCTGACAAACATCACTCTTGTTCTACCACTTTTTATTTTATTTATTATTTTACCGCATATGCAACATCCAATGCAAAAAGCCAGATATCTCCATCTTAAATTGACGGATTTACTTCAATACTTCAATTGATGCAAATGAACAACACAGCGACAGTGAACCATGAATGCATTTCAGTGTGTGTGTGTGTTGATAGGGGCTATTGTATTCAGAATGACTGGACAACAAGCTAATTTCTGGATTTTGTTTCAGAACAAGTAAAGGGAGAGAGAGTCACAGTGGGACAAAATGGCAGTCTATTCCATAGGGCTCTGGTCAAAAGAAGGGAACAGGGTGCCTTTTTAGACCACACTAGGGACTAGATGTGAATTCAGAACAGGACAATAGTGTTGCCATAGTAGCCAATCTTTTTTTTTTATGTTAATGTGTTAATTCCTTAAAACTTTTAACGGAGTGATTCTTGTATCAGCTGGTTCTAGGCAGCTCGGCCTCGTCCCCCACGCTCTGCCCTCGGTAATAGCCGCCTGTCAGAATACCTCCCTGACCCTTCATCTTTCTCTGAACACATTGAATAACGTAAATAGGTATCATAAAACAATATGTCAAAGTAATGGGCTTCACTATTTTCTCAAAATGTGATTTATTTAATGTCAATCTTTTGAATGCAATTTTTTTTTCTCTAGATGTATTCAGGACATGCTGAACTTTATTGTTCTGTTTTGTGATTCATTGCTGCAATAAACAAAAACAAAACAATTTGCATAACAAAATAACAAAAGGTTGCTGGATTGAATCCCTGAGCTGACAAGGTAAAAATAGATCATTCTGACCCTGAACAAGACTGTTAACCCACTGTTCCCAAGGGAGGCCATCATTGTAAATAAGAATTTGTTCTTATGTATCCCTCCATAGTGTATCCCTGTATCTCTCCAGAATGTATCCCTGTATCTCTCCATAGTGTATCCCTGTATCTCTTCATAGTGTATCCTTGTATCTCTCCAGAATGCATGCCTGTATCTCTCCAGAATGTATCCCTGTATCTCTCCATAGTGTATCCCTGTATCTCTCCATAGTGTATCCCTGTATCTCTCCATAGTGTATCCCTGTATTTCTCCAGAATGCATCCCTGTATCTCTCCATAGTGTATCCCTGTATCTCTCCAGAATGTACAGTGCCTTGCGAAAGTATTCGGCCCCCTTGAACTTCGCGACCTTTTGCCACATTTCAGGCTTCAAACATAAAGATATAAAACAGTTTTTTTGTGTGAAGAATCAACAACAAGTGGGACACAATCATGAAGTGGAACGACATTTATTGGATATTTCAAACTTTTTTAACAAATCAAAAACTGAAAAATTGGGCGTGCAAAATTATTCAGCCCCCTTAAGTTAATACTTTGTAGCGCCACCTTTTGCTGCGATTACAGCTGTAAGTCGCTTGGGGTATGTCTCTATCAGTTTTGCACATCGAGAGACTGACATTTTTTCCCCATTCCTCCTTGCAAAACAGCTCGAGCTCAGTGAGGTTGGATGGAGAGCATTTGTGAACAGCAGTTTTCAGTTCTTTCCACAGATTCTCGATTGGATTCAGGTCTGGACTTTGACTTGGCCATTCTAACACCTGGATATGTTTATTTTTGAACCATTCCATTGTAGATTTTGCTTTATGTTTCGGATCATTGTCTTGTTGGAAGACAAATCTCCGTCCCAGTCTCAGGTCTTTTGCAGACTCCATCAGTGTCATGCATAGGTGTAATAGGTGGCAGGGAAGTCAGGCGCAGGAGAGTCAAACTGAGTGTAAAAGGGAGTCTTTTAATAAAGTTCCACGAGTATGCTCCATAACAATAAATGTACAAACCAAACATGGATACGAGGACCCGACGCGCACCTATACAACAATCACACTATACTGACAATAAAACAATCTCTGACAAAGACATGAGGGGAAACAGAGGGTTAAATACACAACAGGTAATGAATGGGATTGAAAACAGGTGTGTGGGAAGACAAGACAAAACCAATGGAAAATGAAAAAAGGATCAATGATGGCTAGAAGACCGGTGACGTCGAACGCCGAGCACCGCCCGAACAAGGAGAGGCAACGACTTCGGCAGAAGTCGTGACAATCAGGTTCTCTTCCAGAATGGTCCTGTATTTGGCTCCATCCATCTTCCCATCAATTTTAACCATCTTCCCTGTCCCTGCTTTTCTTTTCTTTTCTGATGCTGCCACCACCATGTTTGACAGTGGGTATGGTGTGTTCAGGGTGATGAGCTGTGTTGCTTTTACGCCAAACATAACGTTTTGCATTATTGCCAAAAAGTTCAATTTTGGTTTCATCTGACCAGAGCACCTTCTTCCACATGTTTGGTGTGTCTCCCAGGTGGCTTGTGGCAAACTTTAAACAACACTTTTTATGGATATCTTTAAGAAATGGCTTTCTTCTTGCCACTCTTCCATAAAGGCCAGATTTGTGCAATATGCGACTGATTGCTGTCCTATGGACAGAGTCTCCCACCTCAGCTGTAGATCTCTGCAGTTCATCCAGAGTGATCATGGGCCTCTTGGCTGCATCTCTGATCAGTCTTCTCCTTGTATGAGCTGAAAGAGGGACGGCCAGGTCTTGGTAGATTTGCAGTGGTCTGATACTCCTTCCATTTCAATATTATCGCTTGCACAGTGCTCCTTGGGATGTTTAAAGCTTGGGAAATCTTTTTGTATCCAAATCCGGCTTTAAACTTCTTCACAACAGTATCTCGGACCTGCCTGGTGTGTTCCTTGTTCTTCATGATGCTCTCTGAGCTTTTAACAGACCTCTGAGACTATCACAGTGCAGGTGCATTTATACGGAGACTTGATTACACACAGGTGGATTGTATTTATCATCATTAGTAATTTAGGTCAACATTGGATCATTCAGAGATCCTCACTGAACTTCTGGAGAGAGTTTGCTGCACTGAAAGTAAAGGGGCTGATTAATTTTGCACGCCCAATTTTTCAGTTTTTGATTTGTTAAAAAAGTTTGAAATATCCAATAAATGTCATTCCACTTCATGATTGTGTCCCACTTGTTGTTGATTCTTCACAAAAAAATACAGTTTTATATCTTTATGTTTGAAGCCTGAAATGTGGCAAAAGTTCGCAAAGTTCAAGGGGGCCGAACACTTTCGCAAGGCACTGTATCCCTGTATCTCTCCAGAATGTATCCCTGTATCTCTCCAGAGTGTATCTCCCTATCCACCTCTTCATTTGACCTAGATAAGGTCTCCAGCTCTCCTGGATTTCCTAGACATGCTAGAGAGTTCTACTGCCTTGCGGTCCTGCCTGGTTTAATATAATGGTAAAACAAGCATTACTGTACACTACACTGAGTACTCACTATTCATCCGCTCTTGATAGAAAATGTATTGCGTACAGGTTTTTAGGATTAAAGCCTTCTCCAGGTGCCTCAGGCAGGGTCCTCCGTTTTATAGTCCACCTATCCAATGATAAGTTAGCTTCAGGGTTACTTATGTAGGGAAAAGGCTTGCACAGTGCCCAGGGAGCTTTACCTCCAGGTGTGTGTGTGTGTCTTTGCATCCATTAGGAGTCTATTTGATAATATCTTTCTGATTATATCACACATGCCTAATTGCCCGTAAAAGGGTATTGTAAACATTGACATAATAGATTGTTTTTTTGCTGTTTGCTTCAAGCATGTGAATGATGAAAAAGGTCATGTGATTTGCGTATAAAGAAGAGATTAAAATGATCTCATTTCAGAGGTTCATTAATGAACTGTTGTTAACGCCGTAATGCTGGAAAAACTGCAAATTAGAATATCCCATTACTAGTCTAAGTGTCTCTGCGTAATCCCATTACTAGTCTAAGTGTCTCTGCGTAATCCCATTACTAGTCTAAGTGTCTCTGCGTAATCCCATTACTAGTCTAAGTGTCTCTGCGTAATCCCATTACTAGTCTAAGTGTCTCTGCGTAATCCCATTACTAGTCTAAGTGTCTCTGCGTAATCCCATTACTAGTCTAAGTGTCTCTGCGTAATCCCATTACTAGTCTAAGTGTCTCTGCGTAATCCCATTACTAGTCTAAGTGTCTCTGCGTAATCCCATTACTAGTCTAAGTGTCTCTGCGTAATCCCATTACTAGTCTAAGTGTCTCTGCGTAATCCCATTACTAGTCTAAGTGTCTCTGCGTAATCCCATTACTAGTCTAAGTGTCTCTGCGTAATCCCATTACTAGTCTAAGTGTCTCTGCGTAATCCCATTACTAGTCTAAGTGTCTCTGCGTAATCCCATTACTAGTCTAAGTGTCTCTGCGTAATCCCATTACTAGTCTAAGTGTCTCTGCGTAATCCCATTACTAGTCTAAGTGTCTCTGCGTAATCCCATTACTAGTCTAAGTGTCTCTGCGTAATCCCATTACTAGTCTAAGTGTCTCTGCGTAATCCCATTACTAGTCTAAGTGTCTCTGCGTAATCCCATTACTAGTCTAAGTGTCTCTGCGTAATCCCATTACTAGTCTAAGTGTCTCTGCGTAATCCCATTACTAGTCTAAGTGTCTCTGCGTAATCCCATTACTAGTCTAAGTGTCTCTGCGTAATCCCATTACTAGTCTAAGTGTCTCTGCGTAATCCCATTACTAGTCTAAGTGTCTCTGCGTAATCCCATTACTAGTCTAAGTGTCTCTGCGTAATCCCATTACTAGTCTAAGTGTCTCTGCGTAATCCCATTACTAGTCTAAGTGTCTCTGCGTAATCCCATTACTAGTCTAAGTATCTCTGCGTAATCCCATTACTAGTCTAAGTATCTCTGCGTAATCCCATTACTAGTCTGACTGTAAGTGTCTCTGCGTAATCCCATTACTAGTCTGACTGTAAGTATCTCTGCATAATCCCATTACTAGTCTGACTGTAAGTATCTCTGCGTAATCCCATTACTAGTCTGACTGTAAGTGTCTCTGTGTAATCCCATTACTAGTCTGACTGTAAGTGTCTCTGCGTAATCCCATTACTAGTCTGACTAAGTGTCTCTGCGTTAGAGCTTCTGCTAAATGACTAAAATGCATATATAGTCCAATGGAGGACTGTAGACCGTATGGTCAAAGTATATACTATTAGTGACTTTGACAGTGTAGTCCAACAGCAGAGACTCTGTGATCACAGCCTTTACAGAGAGAATACAAAACTCCTATATGCTCCTGAAGCCCATACAGGTCTTAAACCCCCCTCCCATCAAACACACACACACACACACACACACACACACACACACACACACACACACACACACACACACACACACACACACACACACAGTCCTTGAAGTTGACTATGTTAAGGGTGAGTGAGGAAAGGAGAGATGAAAAGTGGGGGAGGGTTAAAGAAGATGTAGACCTAGGAAAGAAGAGATGAGAAGTGGGGGAGATGTAGAGAGGATGGAGACTGAGGAAAGGAGAGATGAGAAGTGAAGGAAAGGTATAGAGGATGGGAGTTGGAGAGAGTGGAGATGGCAGTATAGAGGGATGAAACAGAGGGTAAAGTCTATTGAGTCACCCAGGACCATGGCTGATCACACAGCTATTTGATAGAGGCCTTGACATGGTTTCACACAGTTCCTATGGAGGAAGAAGGGAAGGAGAGAGGGAACAGGTGAAAGGAGAGGAAGGACAAAGGGAGAGAGGGGAAGGGAGAGAGAAGAGGGGAAGGACAAAGGAGGAAGGGAGAGAGGGGAGGAACGAAGGGAGAGAGGAAAGGGAATGACGAAGGGAGAGAGGAGAGAAGAGGGGAAGGATCCTGCAAGGGACTGCTCCATGACCAAACTGAATTATAGCCTTGTCACTTCCAATCCCATCAGTCGTATCTCTTACACAGACATGGAGAGAGGAATCTCAAATCTAAATCCCTCTAGTGCTCCCGGCACATTTGGCATTCTGTGTGTTTGGGGGACAGAGTTCTGGAAGATAGTTGTTCTGTTCTCTCTTTCTCCTTGAAGTTAGTTATCTGTCTAACTTCCTCAGAGTTAGAGCTAGATCTGAGTGTTAAGTTACCACATCACACTAGGAGAGAAGCTGTGTGTGTGTGTGTGTGTGTTCTATAAGTTACCACAATACACTAGGAGAGAAGGTGTGATGTTCTGATGCCTCGACAGTAGACTCTTGGATAGTGGAATCACGTATACCCTGAGTAGGTCTATAGCAGGTGGTTTAGATGTTATTAGGTACTGTGTGAGTGTGTGTGCGCGTGTATCCCGCCTACGAAAATCATTGTCAGGTGGCATCATTGATTTATGACTTCAATGTGTCTTAAACTGGACTCTAAAGTGTGAACAATTTGGTCTCATGTGAAACGAAATACCTTTGCTGTGCAAAGGAGTTTTATTCAGGGAGCACCTTGCTGTGCGACTCATTTTACGATTTATTTTCTCTTTCCTTTTTCACATGCGCTGAGCTCTCACTCTTTCTCTTTGTGATGTTTACTGAGGAGCGGTAGCGATATTCACAGCTCTCCAATGTGTAAATGTTTGGCAAGTTTAAAATGAGTTAAAAAGTTCCTTGAATATTTCAGAAATGTATTTTCTATGTTGTTGTTTGTGCAACCAGCAAACCATTGGTGATGAGATAATGTTGTGTAGAAATGGTTTTACAGAGGGATGTAATGCATCTTTCCCTTTTCAACTGCAGTTTCAGATGAGCAACACTCACAAAGTCAGTGTTCACCCTAGAGGGGAACCAAATCATGAGAAAATTTACAATTTCTTGGAACAATCAACAAAACAGAAAAAGACAATTTCTTGAAACAATCAACAAAATGTAAGCAAACTGGAATGCTGTTTGGCCCTAAACAGAGAATACCTGACCAATGTAACTGACCAAAATTAAGGAAAGCTTTGACTATGTACAGACTCAGTGAGCCTTGCTATTGAGAAAGGCCGCCATAGGAAGACCTGGCTCTCAAGAGAAGACAGGCTATGTGCACACTGCCCACAAAATGAGGTGGAAACTGAGCTGCATGCCCTAACCTCCTGCCCAATGTATGACCATATTAGAGACAAATGATTCCTCCAGATTACACAGACTCACAAAGAATTAGAAAAAAACAAACCCGACTTTGATGAACTCCCATAACGAATGGGTGAAATACCACAGTGTGACATCACAGCAAGAAGATTTGTGACCTGTTGTCACAAGAAAAGGGCAACCAGTGAAGAACAAACACCATTGTAAATGCAACTCATATTTATGTTTATTTATTTTACAATGTTTAAGCCCTTTACAATGAAGAACTGCTCCTCCCACAACCGTAAGGCTCTCTCTCCAGAGGGTAGTGAGGTCTGCACAACGCATCACCGGGGGCAAACTACCTGCCCTCCAGGACACCTACACCACCCGATGTCACAGGAAGGCCATAAAGATCATCAAGGACAACAACCACCCGAGCTCCTGCCTGTTCACCCGGCTATCATCCAGAAGGCGAGGTTAGTACAGGTGCATCAATGCAGTGACCGAGAGACTGAAAAACAGCTTCTATCTCAAGGCCATCAGACTGTTAAACAGCCACCACTAACATTGAGTGGCTGCTGCCAACACACTGACTCAACTCCAGCCACATTAATGATGGAAATTGATTTAAAAATATATCACTAGCCATTTTAAACAATGCTACTTAATATGTTTACATAACCTACATTACTCATATATATATATATATATATACTGTACTCTAGACCATCTACTGCATCTTGCCTATGCCGTTCTGTACCATCACTCATTCATATCTCTTTATGTACATGTTCTTTATCCCTTTACAATTGTTTGTATAAGGTAGTAGTTTTGGAATTGTTAGGTTCGATTACTCGTTGATTATTACTGCATGGTCCGAACTGGAAGCACAAGCAATTCGCTACACTCACATTAACATCTGCTAACCATGTGTATGTGACAAATAAAATTTGATTTGATAGCGTTGGTAAATTCACTCTGGCTATCTACTCCGATTTCAGAGCACTCATCTGTGTGACAGAACGCAGAACAACTGATGAATTTACAAATGTGCAACACCTGCTGAATATGACCGGTGTCAGTAAACGTAGACAACAGAAGTAATTGTTAGTCAAGAACGCTATAGATAACATGTAACAGCCTAACTAGCTCTGCTACACTGAGTAAAATGGTCAGTGAGGTGTTCTCTCGTTTCTGTCTGGAATAAGCTCGCTAACAAGCGAGCCAACTTTAGCCAGTTAGCTTGGGTGCTTGGTTGGGACAAGCATGGATTGTCAGGCAAGCTGCAGAAGGACAAGTAGGCTGCAAATCTCCATTGATTATCAGTGCAATTCTGACAGCCAGCTGAAAACGTTTGAGAGGGTTAATCTAATGTTCCTTCGTTCGATTTGTAGCTTCTCTTGCTAGCATAAGTTATTGATCTTGTTGATGGTCATAACTGAGGGAGACAGAGCCTATCTTTTCCTGGTTGTTTGATCAATGGGACTGTAAAGATCCCAAATGTAAGAGGACTCATGTGAATGTTAACCAGCCATTGAAAAAGAGTGGGACAACATTCCACAGGCCACAAATAACAGCTTGATTAACTCTATGCAAAGGACAAGTGTTGTGCTGCATGAGGCAAATGTTGTTCACTCCAGATATTGACTGGTTTTCTGATCCACGCCCCTACCTTTAAAAAAAAGTTCTGTGATCAACAGATATTTGTATTCCCAGTCATTTGAAATCTACAGATTAGGTCCTAATGAATTGATTTCAATTTGACTGATTTCCTTAAACAAACTGTAACCCAGTAAAATGTTTGAAATTGCATGTTGCATTTACAGTTTTGTTCAGTATATAAAAGGGTAACTCTCAACCCCAATTTCAGCTTTTGCCCAACCCCCTAAAATAAAAAAAATGTATTCAGGTGAGAAGTAGTGCGTGGAGGGAAATGACTCATCAATACAGCATTCATTTTGGGTGAAGATAAACATTGTTGGGGTCAAGTTCAACTCTTGCTCACTAAAGCATACTTACCAGAAGTCCACTGGCATGATTTGATAATACAATGCATTGCAAGCAAATATGGTTCTGGACAGATAGCTTACAGTGATAAAGCACTGCATTTCTGACATCTATTTCCCCTTGCAGTGTATGTTGGAATCCCCCATGGGGTACAAAACAAATATTTGCAATTGGCTCAATCTGGAATGGGTGGGTAGAGTTCACTCTTTAAAACTGTCGGATTGGTCCATGATGTGTAAACTCCACACCCCAGCACACCAGTGCACACCAGCTGCATGAAATCAAGAGCACCCAATCGCAATTGGGAAATTGAACCAATTGAAATTAGGTTCATTGGTTGACACCTGTACATAATTAGCCATTCAGGTAAGAAGGGTCTGTGATTCCTTTATGAGGTGCAACCAAAACAGCTGTTAGACATTGCAACAGGGGTATTCTGGCAGTGTGTCTGGCTAGCATTAGTTCTGAATACGGTTGTGGTTTAGATCATTAAAATGGCTGTGACTTTTGGACTCTCTTTGAGGTTAGTTTTTCAATGCGTTCATCTGGTTGGTTTACCGTGTCTTAAAGTGTTCACTGGTTATTTATGTTTAACTGTTTGAATGTTTTGTAGTGTTTCTTGGATTTGTTGCCTGCTAATTGGAGGGATAACGTGTTTTACCCTTCAAGGTGCGTTTTGGTTCAAACTAATTCAAATCAGTCTAGTTCCAATGGCTTAAGGCTGGCATTTTACAGTAATGTTTTGTTTCCTAGGTGATGCTTATGGGCATCCTGCCTGCACTGGACCTGAAACACCTGGATCCCAAGCAAGTGTGGTGTCTGGTCCAACTGCTAAAGCTACTGGCCACAATACCCTGGCAAGTGTGACGCCGGGTCCAACTGCCAACCATGCCTCGGCAGAAGCGGCCCACACCTCAGCTGAAGCAACTGCCAACCATGCCTCGGCAGAAGCCAATGGCCCCCGCGCCTCAGCTGAAGCAACTGCCAACCATGTCTCTGCAGAAGCGGCTGGCCCCCGCGCCTCAGCTGAATCAACTGCCAACCATGTCTCTGCAGAAGCGGCTGGCCCCCACGCCTCAGCTGAAGCAACTGCCAACCATACCTCTGCAGAAGCGGCCACCGGCCCCCGCGCCTCTGCAGAAGCGGCCCGCGCCTCAGCTGAAGCAACTGCCAACCATGTCTCTGCAGAAGCGGCTGGCCCCCGCGCCTCAGCTGAAGCAACTGCCAACCATACCTCTGCAGAAGCGGCCCGCGCCTTAGCTGAAGCAACTGCCAACCATGTTTCTGCAGAAGCGGCTGGCCCCCACGCCTCAGCTGAAGCAACTGCCAACCATACCTCTGCAGAAGCGGCCACCGGCCCCCGCGCCTCTGCAGAAGCGGCCCGCGCCTCAGCTGAAGCAACTGCCAACCATGTCCCTGCAGAAGCGGCTGGCCCCCGCGCCTCAGCTGAAGCAACTGCTAACCATACCTCTGCAGAAGCGGCCCGCGCCTTAGCTGAAGCAACTGCCAACCATGTTTCTGCAGAAGTGGCTGGCCCCCACGCCTCAGCTGAAGCAACTGCCAACCATGTCTCTGCAGAAGCGGCTGGCCCCCGCGCCTCAGCTGAAGCAACTGCCAACCATACTTCCGCAGAAGCGGCCACCGGCCCCCGCGCCTCTGCAGAAGCGGCCCGTGCCTTAGCTGAAGCAACTGCCAACCATGTTTCTGCAGAAGCGGCTGGCCCCCGCGCCTCAGCTGAAGCAACTGCCAACCATACCTCTGCAGAAGCGGCTGGCCCCCGCGCCTCAGCTGAAGCAACTGCCAACCATACCTCTGCAGAAGCGGCCCGCGCCTTAGCTGAAGCAACTGCCAACCATACCTCTGCAGAAGCGTCCGCCGGCCCCCGTGCCTCTGCAGGAGCGGCGGACAGCCTTGAACAGACGGCCCCACCCCTCAACAAGCTAGATAGGGAAATCATAATTTGGTTTGCCCAACTCCTTAATCGTCTTTCTCCTGTTACTGTGCCTCCATATGAAGAAAAGGGCAAAGGTAATTGAGGCGAGGAATAATGCAAACTAATGCGCTTGTTTGAAATGAGGATCTTCTTCACTTGTGCATCATTATGCAAATTGTTTACAGGGGTGAACACTACAATGGTATGAATTATTTTCAAAACCATACGACTAAATTTTACATCTGCTTTGGCCACTATTGCTGACACTTCGGTTGTACGGTTATGATTTTGATGTGTCCTGGTGTTCCTGCTACTCTTGCATGATTTGTTCAATAAACAATTTGACTTCCAAAATGCCTAGTCTTTTAAATGTGGGTTTCTCTTCTGCCTACCATATGTTTGCTGATTAGGGACAGACTGGGTCTGGAGAAAAAGGGATTGTGGATCACACCACTTGTGGAAACAGATTTGTTTTCCTTTGTTTCTGGTAGTTGAGGGAATGTTGACTGCATTTCTTGTTTTAATTCCTCATTGTTTGCATAGTCAACACACACTTACCCCACCAGACATGCCAACAGGGGTCTTTTCACAGTCCCCAAATCCAGAACAAATTAAACGCACAGTGTTATAGAGCCATGATTGGCTGGAACTCACTTCCATATAGCGCAAGGAAACAGCACACCGGGTTTAAAAAAAACAACGGCTCACCGCGTCTTCCCCCATGTGACCTACTGGTTGTGTGTATGTGTAACAGATGCACAAACACACTTCAACCATTAACATATGACAATTGCCAAATTATTTTTTTGTCACACCCCAGTAAGACTAGCTGTTGCTAATGGGATCCTAAAATATATATTAAACTACCTTTAGCATTTGAAAAGCTGAAATAAACTACAAAACACTTTTCTACCCAGGTCTGACCTCTACAGGACACTGGGTGTGAAATGCTTCCTTGCAAACTCTTTCCTCAACAGTATAGAATCAATATGAAAGAAACAGAGAGAGGGCAGTGACTGCAAATCAAAGCACAGTCCATTTGTATGTTCCAATGGTAGCAAGCATCTCCAATCCAAAATTTAATCTAGAATGGGCTTCCTATTTTGCAACAAAGCATCCCTCACTCATGCTGCCAAACATACCCTTGTAAAACTGACTATCCACCAATCGACTTCGGTGATATCATTTCTAAAATAGCCTCAAACTCTCAACAAATTGGATGCAATCTATCACAGTGCCATCCGTTTTGTCACCAAAGCCCCATATACTTCTCACTGCGACCTGTACTCTCTCGTTGGCTGGCCCTCGCTTCATACTCATCGCCAAACATACTGGCTCCAGTTCATCTTCAAGTCTTTGCTAGGTAAAGCCCTGCCTTATCTCAGTTCACTGGTCACTATAGCAGCACCCAACCGCAGCACGCGCTCCAGCAGGTATATTTCACTGGTAACCCCCAAAGCCAATTCCTCCTTTGGCCGCCTTTCATTCCAGTTCTCTGCTGCCAATGGCTGGAACGAACTACAAAAATCACTGAAGCTGGAGACTCTTCATCTCCCTCACTAACTTCAAGCAACAGTTGTCAGAGCAGCTCACAGATCATTGCACCTGTACATAGCCCATCTGTAAATAACCCATACATCTACCTCATCCCCATACTGTATTCATGTATTTATTTTGCTCCTTTGCACCCCAGTATCTCTACTTGCACATTCATCTTCTGCACATCTATCACTCCAGTGTTTAATTGCTATATCGTAATTACCTCGCCACTATGGCCTAATTTATTGCCTTACCTCCCTTATCTTACCTCCTTTGCACACACTGTATATATATATATTTATTTTTTCTACTGTATTATTCTGTATGTTTGTTTATTCCATGTGTACCTCTGTGTTGTTGTATGTGTCGAACTGCTTTGCAGTTTTAAATGAGTTCTTGTTCTCAACTAGCTTACCTGGTTAAATAAATGTTTAATTAAAAACAAAAAACAAAAACTAGCCTACTGATCTGACGGCACTTGTTATGTTAATAACAATATCACTGAAAATATCAAAAAAGAAGGACCAAGCTTCTTCAACAGGGGGGATCAGGCTGATTCTATAACATTTTACAAAGGCCAGTTCATGAAGGAAGGCTTGCTTACTAAAGTTTTTTTGCATGCGTCTATGACAAATCAGGACAGGTCATTTCACAGAGCAGCCATTACAAAAACGGTGATCACTAAGGTCATTACAGAAAACACCAGACTGATACCTATCAGGATTATTTGTGAGGGTGACATCAAGGAGAGTAGCCTTTTCTGGGTGTTTGGAGTCATACCTTGTGGTATTGCTGATAATCTGAGAAAGATGTAGAGAGTCCCATTGATTTAGGACTTGGTCAGGTGGTTTAAGCATGTCCCAGTTTAGGTCACCAAGCAGGACAAATTCAGACTTAGTGTAAGGGGCCATGAGAGACCTTAGGGCAGGTAGATTACTGGCCCGTGTTGATGGAGGACGATAGCACCAAGCAACAGTCAACAAAGAGATATTTGAAAGTTTAATGCTTAAAACAAGCAAATCAAATTGTTTGGGGACAGATTTGGTGGAGACAAATGAGCACTGAAGGCGATCCTTGGGAAAGATAGCCACTCCCCCACCTTTAGAAGATCAAGAGATTGACTGCCGACCCTCAGAGATTGACTGCAGACACTGTTCGGAGGTGCTAAATACTAATTGGCAGGCAAACATTAGACAATCCTACCGGTGTGTCTGATCTATAATGGATATTACCATCTCTGTCCAAATATCTGAACATAAAACTGCTCAAATGTGAGGTGCAGCAGAGGAGCTATAGGAGGATGGGCTTATTTTCATGGCCTTGAATGGAATTGATGGAACAGTTTCCAATATGTTTGATATATTTGACTCCGTTCCATTGATTCCATTCCAGCCATTACAATGAGCCCGTGCTCCTATAGCTCTTCCCACCAGCCTCCTCTGGTGTTGCATTTTGGAACATTCTGAATAGGCCGACCACCGTGTGCACATTCATGCACTTAAAATGTGAAGAAATAATAGTTTTTCAACATTTGGATCCTAACATTCTGATCTGTTCCATCAACCTTATGAATTGATACAGCATATACCTCCACTATACTACTTTGATACACATCAGTGGGGATTAAGAATTGAGTACACGAAATGTCCATTGAAAACAAAGTGGTACACCTGCGTATGTCCTCCATTACACCAGTGACTGTATGATTTGAGAAGGGCGCTCCTCCCTCACTGCTTTTGCCTTTTCACATCACCTTCCGTAGACCGGTGCACTGCGGTACATGTTAGTAGAACTCCCTCATAGGCTGCATTACTAAGGCATCCCAATTCTGATATTTTTTTTCACTAATTGGTCTTTTGACCAATCAGCTCTGAAAAAGATCTGATGTGAAAAGATCTGATGTGAAAAGATCTGATGTGATTGCTCAAAACACTAATACTTGGAAAAACAATTAGAATTGGGCTCCCTGTGTAACACAGCAATAGACCACCCTCTGCCCCCAGTTGTGCTCTGGACACCATATGTGAACTGATTGCCCCCCATCTATCTTTAGAGCTCGTGCTGCTAGGTGACCTAAACTGGAACATGCTTAACACCCCAGCCATCCTACAATCTAAACTTGATGCCCTCAATCTCACACAAATTATCAATGGACCTACCAGGTACCTCCCCAAAGCCTTAAACACGGGCACCCTCATAGATATCATCCTAACCAACTTGCCCCCTAAATACACCTCTGCTGTCTTCAACCAAGATCTCAGCGATCACTGCCTCATTGCCTGCATCCGTAATGGGTCAGCGGTCAAACGACCCCCACTCATCACTGTAAAACGCGCCCCTAAAACACTTCAGCGAGCAGGCCTTTCTAATCGACCTGGCCGTGGTATCCTGGAAGGATATTGATCTCATCCCGTCAGTAGAGGATGCCTGGATATTTTTTTTAAATGCCTTCCAAACCATCTTAAATAAACATGCCCCATTCAAGAGATTTAGAACCAGGAACAGATATAGCCCTTGGTTCTCCCCAGACCTGACTGCCCTTAACCAACACAAAAACATCCTATGGCATTCTGCATTAGCATCGAACAGCCCCCGTGATATGCAGCTGTTCAGGGAAGCTAAAAACCATTATACACAGGCAGTTAGAAAAGCCAAGGCTAGCTTTTTCAAGCAGAAATTTGCTTCCTGCAACACTAACTCAAAAAAGTTCTGGGACACTGTAAAGCCCATGGAGAATAAGAACACCTCCTCCCAGCTGCCCACTGCACTGAAGCTAGGAAACACTGTCACTGATAAATCCACCATAATTGAGAATTTCAATAAGCATTTTTCTACGACTGGCCATGCTTTCCACCTGGCTACTCCTACCTCGGTCAACAGCACTGCACCCCCCACAGCAACTCACCCAAGCCTTCCCCATTTCTCCTTCTCCCAAATCCGTTCAGCTGATGTTCTGAAAGAGCTGCAAAATCTGGACCCCTACAAATCAGCCGGGCTAGACAATCTGGACCCTTTCTTTCTAAAATTATCTGCAGAAATTGTTGCCAACCCTATTACTAGCCTGTTCAACCTCTCTTTCGTGTCGTCTGAGATCCCCAAAGTTTGGAAAGCAGCTGCGGTCATCCCCCTCTTCAAAGGGGGGGACACCCTTGACCCAAACTGCTCCAGACCTATATCTATCCTACCATGCCTTTCTAAGGTCTTCGAAAGCCAAGTCAGCAAACAGATTACCGACCATTTCGAATTTCACCATACCTTCTCTGCTATGCAATCTGGTTTCAGAGCTGGTCATGGGTGCACCTCAGCCACACTCAAGGTCCTAAACGATATCTTAACCACCATCGATAAGAAACATTACTGTGCAGCCGTGTTCATTGATCTGGCCAAGGCTTTCTACTCTGTCAATCACCACATCCTCATCGGCAGACTCGACAGCCTTGGTTTCTCAAATGATTGCCTCGCCTGGTTCACCAACTACTTCTCTGATAGAGTTCAGTGTGTCAAATCGGAGGGTCTGCTGTCCGGACCTCTGGCAGTCTCTATGGGGGTGCCACAGGGTTCAATTCTTGGACCGACTCTCTTCTCTGTATACATCAATGAGGTCGCTCTTGCTGCTGGTGAGTCTCTGATCCACCTCTACGTAGACGACACCATTCTGTATACTTCTGGCCCTTCTTTGGACACTGTGTTAACAACCCTCCAGGCAAGCTTCAATGCCATACAAATCTCCTTCCGTGGCCTCCAATTGCTCTTAAATACAAGCAAAACTAAATGCATGCTCTTCAACCGATCGCTACCCGCACCTACCCGCCTGTCCAACATCACTACTCTGGACGGCTCTGATTTAGAATACTTGGACAACTACAAATACTTAGGTGTCTGGTTAGACTGCAAACTCTCCTTCCAGACCCATATCAAATATCTCCAATCCAAAGTTAAATCTAGAATTGGCTTCCTATTTCGCAACAAAGCATCCTTCACTCGTGCTGCCAAACATACCCTTGTAAAACTGACCATCCTACCAATCCTCGACTTTGGCGATGTCATTTATAAAATAGCCTCCAATACCATACTCAACAAATTGGATGCAGTCTATCACAGTGCAATCCGTTTTGTCACCAAAGCCCCATATACTACCCACCATTGCGACCTGTACGCTCTCGTTGGCTGGCCCTCGCTTCATACTCGTCGCCAAACCCACTGGCTCCATGTCATCTACAAGACCCTGCTAGGTAAAGTCCCCCCTTATCTCAGCTCGCTGGTCACCATAGCATCTCACACCTGTAGCACACGCTCCAGCAGGTATATCTCTTTAGTCACCCCCAAAACCAATTCTTTCTTTGGCCGCCTCTCCTTCCAGTTCTCTGCTGCCAATGACTGGAACGAACTACAAAAAGCACTGAAACTGAAATCTCCCTCACTACCTTTAAGCACCAACTGTCAGAGCAGCTCACAGATTACTGCACCTGTACATAGCCCACCTATATTTTAGCCCAAACAACTACCTCTTTCCCGACTGTATTTAATTTATTTATTTATTTTGCTCCTTTGCACCCCATTATTTTTATTTCGACTTTGCACATTCTTCCATTGCAAATCTACCATTCCAGTGTTTTACTTGCTATATTGTATTTACTTTGCCACCATGGCCTTTTTTTGCCTTTACCTCCCTTATCTCACCTCATTTACTCACATCGTATATAGACTTGTTTATACTGTATTATTGACTGTATGTTTGTTTTGCTCCATGTGTAACTCTGTGTCGTTGTATGTGTCGAACTGCTTTGCTTTATCTTGGCCAGGTCGCAATTGTAAATGAGAAATTGTTCTCAACTTGCCTACCTGGTTAAATAAAGGTGAAATAAAATAAAATAAATAAAATAGGTCAGTTTCTACAGCAAAAGTGAGGCAATGCAAAAACCAATGGTTGCGTGCCACATTATCAACTGTGTCATCCTCTGACATATGATGTTGTTAGTTGATACTTAAAATACCTATCAAGGCGATGTAAGATCTGGCAGACTTCAGCAACGTCTAAGCTTTGGAAATTGGCTGAAGTCTGTTTGGATGCAATCACAAACTACCTCATAGTCTGTTTGGTCCCAGCCACACAGGATGTGTTTACACAGGGAGCCCAATTCTGATCCTTTGCTGGCAAAACAGCTGATCTGATTGGTGAAAAGACCAATAAGTGGGAAAAAGATCAGAATTTGGCAGCTACAGACGCATGAACATGTATGAAATTGAATATGCGTTCATCAATTGTCTGTTTTTTTGTAAATTGTTGAACTGAATTTGGTCTCTTTCTTTTGTCGTCCAATTCTCTCTCTGTTGTTCACCATACGTCAACGGATGACTGCATTTAATCGCATTTCGGAAATTGAACCTATGGAAATGAAGTTCATTGGCTGACAGCTGTACATAATTAACCAGCCAGGTGAGAAGGGTCTGGGATTCCTTTATGAGGTGCAACCAAAACAGCTGTTAGACAAAGCAACAGGGATATTCTGGCAGGTTGTCGAGAATTAGTGCTTGAATACTGTTGTGGTTTTGATCTCTAATATGGCTTTTGGACTCTCCTTGAGGTTAGTTTTTCAATGCGTTCATCTGGTTGGTTTACCTTGTCTAAGTCTTCACTGTTTATTTATGTTTAACTGTTTGAATGTTTTGTAGTGTTTCTTGGATTTGTTGCCTGCTAATTGGAGGGATAAAGTGTTTTACGCTTAAAGGTGCGTTTTGGTTTACACTAATTCAGGTCAAATCACAGGCCTAGTTCCGATCCAAATTTTCCCACAATGTTTTCTTTGTTTCCTAGGGAACGCTCATGGGCATCCTGCCTACACTGGACCTGAACCAACTGGATCCTATGCTCAAGCAACTGTGGTGTCTGGTCCAAATGCTAAAGCTAGTGGCCACAATGCCCCGTCAGCGGCAGCTACTGGCCACAATGCCCCGTCAGCGGTAGCTACTGGCCACAATGCCCCGTCAGCGGTAGCTACTGGCCACAATGCCCCGTCAGCGGTAGCTACTGGCCACAATGCCCCGTCAGCGGTAGCTACTGGCCACAATGCCCCGTCAGCGGTAGCTACTGGCCACAATGCCCCGTCAGCGGTAGCTACTGGCCACAATGCCCCGTCAGCGGTAGCTACTGGCCACAATGCCCCGTCAGCGGTAGCTACTGGCCACAATGCCCCGTCAGCGGAAGCTCCTGGCCACAATGCCACGTCAGCGGAAGCTACTGGCCACAATGCCACGTCAAGTGTGAAGTCCGGCCCCGGCGCCTCAACAGTAGCGTCAGGCCCCGGCGCCTCAGCAGAAGTGTCTGGCGCCTCAGCAGTAGCGTCAGGCCCCAACGCCTCAGCAGAAGCGACAGGCCCCGGCGCCTCAGCAGAAGCGACAGGCCCCGGCGCCTCAGCAGAAGCGTCCGGCCCCGGCGCCTCAGCAGAAGCGTCCGGCCCCGGCGCCTCAGCAGAAGCGTCCGGCCCCGGCGCCTCAGCAGAAGCGTCCGGCCCCGGCGCCTCAGCAGAAGCGTCCGGCCCCGGCGCCTCAGCAGAAGCGACAGGCCCCGGCGCCTCAGCAGTAGCGTCCGGCCCCGGCGCCTCAGCAGAAGCTACAAGCCTTGAACAGACGGCGACACCACTCAACTAGGGAGATCATAATTTGGTTTGGCCATCTCCTTAATCATCTTATCCCTGTTGCTGTGCCTCCTGAAGAAAAGGCCAAAGGTAACTGAGGTGGGGAAATGTGGGAACTAATGCGCTTGTTTGATATGATCTCCTTCTCTTGTACATCGTCATGCAAATTGTATACAGGGGTGGATGATACAATGTTATGAATTGTTTTTATAAACATAAGACTAAATTGACTTCTGATGTAACGATATTACTGACGCACTTTTAGGTTCTACGGTTATGCTTTTGATTTAGCCTGGTGTTCCCGCTACTCTTGCATGATTTGCTCAATAAACCATTTGACTTTCAAAAAACCTTGCTCGTAAAATATGTCCTCTTCTGCCTACCATGTGCTTGCTGTTTGGTAACAGACTGTGGGCCTGGAGTAAAAGGGAATGTGGTTCACAACACTTGTATAAACAGAATGTGAACTACCAGAAACAAATCTAAAGTTCTCTAACTTGTCAGAACTCCCTCATATGTTCATACTTTACCTATCCCTTTGTGTAGGCTGTTTGATTTACAGTAATCTGCCTTTTACCACCAATGCCTACAGAATGTGAATGCAGTTTAACTCATCGTCCCATTACCTGTCACTAACCTGTCACAGGGACGCTGTAGTTTCTCCTTGGCCTTATTCAGAAACATTTAACCAACTTGACACATTCTGCCTGTTCTACAGTGTTGGTCTGGCTAGACACATGGATGCAATCATATATGCGTTCATTGCTTTCAGTTGTGAAAAGTGCTCCACTTGGAGTCGTTCAGACATTTCTTATGTCAACTCTCAATGTGGTCTTCTGCACAATCCATTTCTACCTGACCACAATGGGGTTGCACTTGCAGAAGCCCCTGGCAGGAACTTCAATAGATTTTAAAAGGTGCACTTAAGCATTCACTTTGTACAAAATTATCTGGAGACGTTAATGTGAATTGGTTCTTTAAGCCTGGCTGGTGACTTGCTTTTTTTGGTATCAAGGTGTCCAATTTCAAGCAACTCTTAGCGTTCTGACATTTCAGGACTGTCAAGCAACTAAACTCAGGGGAAAAAACATCCTCTCAATGTCAGCTGTGTAATTTTCAGCAAAATTGATGTTCAAAAATGTGTATGAACATATAATTCAACAAACTGAACAAGTTCCACATATGGGAATAATGTGTCCCGGAAAAAAGTGGGGGTCAAAAGTAACAGTATCTGTCGTGGACACCAGATGTATTAAGAACTGCAGTGCATCTCGTGGACTGCACCACATTCGACAGTTCTTGCTGTGAGATATTACCCCACTCGTCCACCAAGGCACCTGCAAGTTCCCAGACATTTCTGGGGGGAATGGCCCTCACCCTCTGATCCAACAGGTCCTAGACGTGCTCAATGGGATTGAGTTCCGAGCTCTTTGCTGGCAATGGCAGAACACTGACATTTTTGTCTTGCATGAGATCATGCACAGAACAAACAGTATGGCTGGTGGCATTGTCATGCTGGAGGGTCATGTCAGGTTGAGTCTGCAGGAAGGGTACCACATGAGGGACGAGGATGTCTTCCCTGTAAGCACAGCGTTGAGATTGCATGCATGACAACAAGCTCCGTCCGATGATGCTGTGACACACCGCCCCAAACCATGACGGACCCTCTACCTCCAAATCGATCTCGCTCCAGAGTACAGGCCTCGGTGTAACGCTCAAACGCGAATCCGACCATCACCCCCCGTGAGAGAAAACCGTGACTCGTCAGTGAAGAGCACTTTTTGCCAGTCTTGTCGAGACCAGCGACGGTGGGTTTGTGCCCATTGTCGATGTTGTTGCTTGTGATGTCTGGTGAGGACCTGCCTTACAACAGGCCTACAAGCCCTCAGTCCAGCCTCTCTCAGCCTATTGCAGACAGTCTGAGCACCGACGGAGGGATTGTGCGTTCCTGGTGCAACTCGGGCAGTTGTTTTCATAACTGGGACCTTAATTGCTTTACGTCTGTAAGCTGTTAGTGTTCTTGCAGACTTGCAGCTCTGGCGGCATCATGCAGACTGGCAACTCCATGCAGACTGGCAGCTCTGGCAGCGCTAAACAGGCAGGAGACTCCGGCAGCGCTGGAGAGGAGGAAGGCTCTGACTGCGCTGAACAGGCAGGAGACTCCGGCAGCGCTGGAGAGGAGGAAGGCTCTGGCAGCGCCGGAGAGGCGAGGCGCACTGTCGGCCTGATGCGTGGTGCTAGCGCTGGTGGTACTGGGCCGAGGACACGCACAGGAAGCCTGGTGCAGGGAGCTGCCACCAGAGTGCTGGTGCGTGAAGGTGGTACTGGGTAGACCGGACCGTGCTGGAGCTCTTGAGCACCGAGCCTGCCCAACCTTACCTGGTTGAATACTCCCGGATGCCCTGCCAGTGCGGCGAGGTGGAATAGCCCGCACTGGGCTATGCAGACGAACTGGGGACACCGTGCGCAAGGCTGGTGCCATGTAAGCCGGCCCAAGAAGACGCACTGGGGACCAGATGCGTAGAGCCGGCTTCATGGCATTTGGCTCGACGCTCACTCTAGCCCGGCCGATACGCGGAGCTGGAATGTACCGCACCGGGCTATGCACCCGCACTGGGGACTCCGTGCACTCCACCACATAACACGATGCCTGCCCGGTCTCTCTCGCCCCCCGGTAAGCACAGGAAGTTGGCGCAGGTCTCCTACCTGGCTTCGCCACACTTCCTGTGTGCGTCCCCCTCCCCCAATACATTTTTGGGGCTGACTCTCGGGCTTCCATCCGCGTCGCCGTGCTGTCTCAATAACTCAAGCATATCATGAAAATAAAACATCCTAACTAATTCTGATTAATCCCCAACATGCCCCTCTCAAGGGACTCAGTCCCTTCTGATGAATCAGAATAGTAACATGGCACCTTACTAACAGTAGTGGCAGAGTATATAATACAATTTAAAAAATTCATAATCAAAATGTAAAGATAATAAAGAATCAAATCCCTTCAATGTAATTATTCACCCTTCAGAAACTGAGTTTACAATGTTTATACCATAATACAGACTTGCACCTGTTTAAACATATAGAATAATAGATTTGTTGAGTAAAAATGAAAATAACAAAACATATAAATGCTCCAAAAACTACAAGAGAACCCATGTCTAAACACAGGCATCATTACAACCTATAGGACAGTCATCCCTCTAAGTCCTCATGCTTAGAATTGGGTTCCCCACTATCAGAGATATAGTCAGGAATAGGGAATGGGTCAGGGAAATCATTCATATACAGTGAACCCTCTCTATCTACACTTTCCAGTGAGAATATTTCACTGTGTTCACCTGATTGTTGTCCATCAATCTCAGATTCCTCATCTACACCTCCTTCATTTGCAAGCAAGGGCATAGTAAGAACAACATCAACCACTTTATTAAACAATTTCTTCACACAATTGATAATTAGCAACAGAGCAATCAGTAATATTAGACCATAGATGAACCAGTGGAAAATGGTCGCAGCCTAAGCACCAAACACTGACTGAACCCATCCTAACGGATTCCAGTTGATGTCAGGCTGGTGTTCCCTTTCGAGAACACCCCTAAGCTCTTTCAAATGTTCCACTACAATAGTCAAATTGTCATCTCCCTGGGGTATAAATGTACAACAGTGATCTCCTATAATTTGACACACCCCTCGTTCTCGTGCTCGCAACATGTCAAGTGCCACCCTATTTTGTGTTGCCATGAGTTGAGTGGCTTGTAATTCTGGTCTTATCATAGAAAACCCTGCAGTGGTCAAATTTACCAGGGATTCCAAATGATATCCTAGCCTATCCAACTCATGTGCATTCTCCGATGCCCCATACCAGGGGATGAAACCACGCCAGAACTTTTCCAATTTCGAGGATCGTCGAGAGTCACTTGGGACATTATTGTATTGCGAGATGTCCCTCTTAATTAGTCTTAACCTGCTTGGAATAGAGGAATTTGTTTTATGCATTACCACAAGGGAGATGTTTAGTTTACCAAAAATACAGCATCCTGTCCAATTTATGGGTAGGTAGAGATAAGCTTTAACACCACAAATCCAATAATGATCAGTAAATGTTGCCGAGCCAAATTGATGAGGAGAACGATTGTCAGTTTCAGCATCAATAATGGTGTGTCCCACCCTCAGTCTAATGGGGTATCCAGAGCTGCATGTTCCCTTCTTCCAGCTACATCCTATTGGGGAAACACTATAATTGACACATGTTGACATTCCCAGATAGGATTCATTCAATTGTGCTATGGAAATATTGCTTGGATTGTGACAATGACAGGTCCTAAATGGGGTTCACCGGGGTTGGACTTGAATAGGTTCTAATAAACGGGATCTAGGTTCTAAGATGATTCTACTACACCAATGTGAACAATCAAATCCCCCCGTAAATCTTTTGTTGGTGACAAATTACCATTAATGCATTTATCCCTCAGTGTTCTACCTAGTGAAGGTTGACCCCCTGTGTTCTCATTGGACAAGAGTGCCTCTAGTGCACATAGAGTGTCTTTAATGCTGACCTCTACTGAATACTGTAAGAATGGGGAGATCGCTGAATGTGGAAACCAGCTGCATACATAACAGGAGGTATTTCCTAACATCAGTTCAGTCTTTACTGTATAGTTAAGCAGTGACCACCAAGTGTTTCCCTTGTGATTCCTACTGTGATGCTCATCCAGTGGATGCATTGACCTTCTGCTTCTTTCGATATGGGAGCGGCTATTGTTTGCTGGACTCCTGTCCTGAGCCTGCCGTTGGCTCGAGCTGGAGTGGCTGTTATTTCAGTCCCGCAGTGGGACTGAATGGTTATCAGTCGAGTCCGTACCATGTTGTCTTTCCAGGACCGGTTGTCCTTGAGTCACTGTCCATATGGCAACTGTAATGAGAAGGTTCAAGACCAGAGCAAGAAACATGATGCGTAGAGTCTGGGCCTGATCCTCCCATCTAGTCGGTGACTTCCGGCGTCTCTGGTCATCCATCCTCAGGGTCTGGTGGGCAGTATGGCACCTTCCTGCAGTGATTGGCGTGGATCCAAATAGACCTCTCAGCTATGCGAACAGCAGTGGGGGTAATCAGCATCACCTGGTATGGTCCAGTCCACCTCTGCTGGTTCCAATGCTTTCATCTCAGGTCTTTCACCACCACAAAGTCACCTGGTTGCAGTTTGTGCTGGATCCCCACCAGTGGCTGGGGTAGAGCCGCTTTCACCCTGGGGAAAATAGCCTTCAGAACACTGTTTAGAGCAGTACAATAACTTACCATGTCATCGTCACAGCCCATCAGTGTCAGCTTGTTCTATGGGAAGGGAGAATTTATCATCCTCATTGGTCTACCTGTCAGAACCTCATGAGGAGCCAATCCAGTGGTTCTGTGGGGCCTCCCTCACATGTACATCAGAGCCAGGGGGATCACAGTGACCCAAGAAAGCCCCGTCTCTGACATAAGCTTCACCATCTTAGATTTCAGCGTTTGATTAGCGTGTTCCATTAAACCACCGGATTGCGGCCTATAGCTACAATGGGTCCTGAGGTCTATCTGCAAAACCAATTCTTCCTTTGGCCGCCTCTCCTTCCAGTTCTCTGCTGCCAATGACTGGAACAAACTACAAAAAGCACTGAAACTGAAATCTCCCTCACTACCTTTAAGCACCAACTGTCAGAGCAGCTCACAGATTCCTGCACCTGTACATAGCCCACCTATATTTTAGCCCAAACAACTACCTCTTGCCCGACTGTATTTAATTAATTTATTTATTTTGCTCCTTTGCACCCCATTATTTTTATTTCTACTTTGCACATTCTTCAATTGCAAATCTACCATTCCAGTGTTTTACTTGCTATATTGTATTTACTTTGCCACCATGGCCTTTTTTGCCTTTACCTCCCTTATCTCACCTCATTTACTCACATCGTATATAGACTTGTTTATACTGTATTATTGACTGTATGTTTGTTTTGCTCCATGTGTAACTCTGTGTCGTTGTATGTGTCGAACTGCTTTGCTTTATCTTGGCCAGGTCGCAATTGTAAATGAGAACTTGTTCTCAACTTGCCTACCTGGTTAAATAAAAGGTGAAATAAAATAAAAAATAAAAAAATAGGTCAGTTTCTACAGCAAAAGTGAGGCAACGCAAAAACCAATGGTTGCGTGCCACATTGTCAACTGTGTCATCCTCTGACATATGATGCGGTTAGTTGATACTTAAAATACATATCAAGGCGATGTAAGATCTGGCAGACTTCAGCAACGTCTAAGCTTTGGAAATTGGCTGAAGTCTGTTTGGATGCAATCACAAACTACCTCATAGTCTGTTTGGTCCCAGCCACACAGGATGTGTTTACACAGGGAGCCCAATTCTGACCTTTTGCCACGCGTTGCTGGCAAAACGGCTGACCTGATTGGTGAAAAGACCAATAAGTGGGAAAAAGATAAGAATTTGGCAGCTACAGACGCATGAACATGTATGAAATTGAATATGCGTTCATCAATTGTCTGTTTTTTTGTAAATTGTTGAACTGAATTTGGTCTCTTTCTTTTGTCGTCCAATTCTCTCTCTGTTGTTCACCATACGTCAACGGATGACTGCATTTAATCGCATTTCGGAAAT
Source organism: Oncorhynchus masou masou (assembly GCF_036934945.1). NCBI lineage: Eukaryota > Metazoa > Chordata > Actinopteri > Salmoniformes > Salmonidae > Oncorhynchus > Oncorhynchus masou. The sequence goes on along the minus strand of NC_088227.1, from coordinate 41,709,977 downwards.
TGAACCTATGGAAATGAAGTTCATTGGCTGACAGCTGTACATAATTAACCAGCCAGGTGAGAAGGGTCTGGGATTCCTTTATGAGGTGCAACCAAAACAGCTGTTAGACAAAGCAACAGGGATATTCTGGCAGGTTGTCGAGAATTAGTGCTTGAATACTGTTGTGGTTTTGATCACTAATATGGCTTTTGGACTCTCCTTGAGGTTAGTTTTTCAATGCGTTCATCTGGTTGGTTTACCTTGTCTTATTCTTCACTGTTTATTTATGTTTAACTGTCTAAATGTTTTGTAGTGTTTCTTGGATTTGTTGCCTGCTAATTGGAGGGATAAAGTGTTTTACGCTTAAAGGTGCGTTTTGGTTTACACTAATACAGGTCAAATCACAGGCCTAGTTCCGATCCAAATATAGGCTGGCATTTTCCCACAATGTTTTCTTTGTTTCCTAGGGAACGCTCATGGGCATCCTGCCTACACTGGACCTGAACCAACTGGATCCTATGCTCAAGCAACTGTGGTGTCTGGTCCAAATGCTAAAGCTAGTGGCCACAATGCCACGTTAGCGGCAGCTACTGGCCACAATGCCCCGTCAGCGGTAGCTACTGGCCACAATGCCCCGTCAGCGGAAGCTCCTGGCCACAATGCCACGTCAGCGGAAGCTCCTGGCCACAATGCCACGTCAGCGGAAGCTCCTGGCCACAATGCCACGTCAGCGGAAGCTCCTGGCCACAATGCCACGTCAGCGGAAGCTCCTGGCCACAATGCCACGTCAGCGGAAGCTACTGGCCACAATGCCACGTCAAGTGTGAAGTCCGGCCCCGGCGCCTCAGCAGTAGCGTCAGGCCCCGGCGCCTCAGCAGAAGTGTCTGGCGCCTCAGCAGTAGCGTCAGGCCCCAACGCCTCAGCAGAAGCGACAGGACCCGGCGCCTCAGCAGAAGCGACAGGACCCGGCGCCTCAGCAGAAGCGACAGGCCCCGGCGCCTCAGCAGAAGCGACAGGCCCCGGCGCCTCAGCAGAAGCGACAGGCCCCGGCGCCTCAGCAGTAGCGACAGGCCCCGGCGCCTCAGCAGTAGCGACAGGCCCCGGCGCCTCAGCAGAAGCTACAAGCCTTGAACAGACGGCGACACCACTCAACTAGGGAGATCATAATTTGGTTTGGCCATCTCCTTAATCATCTTATCCCTGTTGCTGTGCCTCCTGAAGAAAAGGGCAAAGTTAACTGAGGTGGGGAAATGTGGGAACTAATGCGCTTGTTTGATATGATCTCCTTCTCTTGTACATCGTCATGCAAATTGTATACAGGGGTGGATGATACAATGTTATGAATTGTTTTTATAAACATAAGACTAAATTGACTTCTGATGTAACGATATTACTGACGCACTTTTAGGTTCTACGGTTATGCTTTTGATTTAGCCTGGTGTTCCCGCTACTCTTGCATGATTTGCTCAATAAACCATTTGACTTTCAAAAAACCTTGCTCGTAAAATATGTCCTCTTCTGCCTACCATGTGCTTGCTGTTTGGTAACAGACTGTGGGCCTGGAGTAAAAGGGAATGTGGTTCACAACACTTGTATAAACAGAATGTGAACTACCAGAAACAAATCTAAAGTTCTCTAACTTGTCAGAACTCCCTCATATGTTCATACTTTACCTATCCCTTTGTGTAGGCTGTTTGATTTACAGTAATCTGCCTTTTACCACCAATGCCTACAGAATGTGAATGCAGTTTAACTCATCGTCCCATTACCTGTCACTAACCTGTCACAGGGACGCTGTAGTTTCTCCTTGGCCTTATTCAGAAACATTTAACCAACTTGACACATTCTGCCTGTTCTACAGTGTTGGTCTGGCTAGACACATGGATGCAATCATATATGCGTTCATTGCTTTCAGTTGTGAAAAGTGCTCCACTTGGAGTCCTTCAGACATTTCTTATGTCAACTCTCAATGTGGTCTTCTGCACAATCCATTTCTACCTGACCACAATGGGGTTGCACTTGCAGAAGCCCCTGGCAGGAACTTCAATAGATTTTAAAAGGTGCACTTAAGCATTCACTTTGTACAAAATTATCTGGAGACGTTAATGTGAATTGGTTCTTTAAGCCTGGCTGGTGACTTGCTTTTTTTGGTATCAAGGTGTCCAATTTCAAGCAACTCTTAGCGTTCTGACATTTCAGGACTGTCAAGCAACTAAACTCAGGGGAAAAAACATCCTCTCAATGTCAGCTGTGTAATTTTCAGCAAACTTGATGTTCAAAAATGTGTATGAACATATAATTCAACAAACTGAACAAGTTCCACATATGTGACTAACAAATGGGAATAATGTGTCCCGGAAAAAAGTGGGGGTCAAAAGTAACAGTATCTGTAGTGGACACCAGCTGTATTAAGAACTGCAGTGCATCTCGTGGACTGCACCACATTCGACAGTTCTTGCTGTGAGATATTACCCCACTCGTCCACCAAGGCACCTGCAAGTTCCCAGACATTTCTGGGGGGAATGGCCCTCACCCTCTGATCCAACAGGTCCTAGACGTGCTCAATGGGATTGAGTTCCGAGCTCTTTGCTGGCAATGGCAGAACACTGACATTTTTGTCTTGCATGAGATCATGCACAGAACAAACAGTATGGCTGGTGGCATTGTCATGCTGGAGGGTCATGTCAGGTTGAGTCTGCAGGAAGGGTACCACATGAGGGACGAGGATGTCTTCCCTGTAAGCACAGCGTTGAGATTGCATGCATGACAACAAGCTCCGTCCGATGATGCTGTGACACACCGCCCCAAACCATGACGGACCCTCTACCTCCAAATCGATCTCGCTCCAGAGTACAGGCCTCGGTGTAACGCTCAAACGCGAATCCGACCATCACCCCGGTGAGAGAAAACCGTGACTCGTCAGTGAAGAGCACTTTTTGCCAGTCTTGTCGAGACCAGCGACGGTGGGTTTGTGCCCATTGTCGATGTTGTTGCTTGTGATGTCTGGTGAGGACCTGCCTTACAACAGGCCTACAAGCCCTCAGTCCAGCCTCTCTCAGCCTATTGCAGACAGTCTGAGCACTGACGGAGGGATTGTGCGTTCCTGGTGCAACTCGGGCAGTTGTTTTCATAACTGGGACCTTAATTGCTTTCCGTCTGTAAGCTGTTAGTGTTCTTGCAGACTTGCAGCTCTGGCGGCATCATGCAGACTGGCAACTCCATGCAGACTGGCAGCTCTGGCAGCGCTAAACAGGCGGGAGACTCCGGCAGCGCTGGAGAGGAGGAAGGCTCTGACTGCGCTGAACAGGCAGGAGACTCCGGCAGTGCTGGAGAGGAGGAAGGCTCTGGCAGCGCTGGAGAGGCGAGGCGCACTGTCGGCCTGATGCGTGGTGCTGGCGTTGGTGGTACTGGGCCGAGGACACGCACAGGAAGCCTGGTGCAGGGAGCTGCCACCAGAGGGCTGGTGCGTGAAGGTGGTACTGGGTAGACCGGACCGTGCTGGAGCTCTTGAGCACCGAGCCTGCCCAACCTTACCTGGTTGAATACTCCCGGATGCCCTGCCAGTGCGGCGAGGTGGAATAGCCCGCACTGGGCTATGCAGACGAACTGGGGACACCGTGTGCAAGGCTGGTGCCATGTAAGCCGGCCCAAGGAGACGCACTGGGGACCAGATGCGTAGAGCCGGCTTCATGGCATTTGGCTCGACGCTCACTCTAGCCCGGCCGATACGCGGAGCTGGAATGTACCGCACCGGGCTATGCACCCGCACTGGGGACTCCGTGCACTCCACCACATAACACTGTGCCTGCCCGGTCTCTCTCGCCCCCCGGTAAGCACAGGAAGTTGGCGCAGGTCTCCTACCTGGCTTCGCCACACTTCCTGTGTGCGTCCCCCCCCCAATACATTTTTGGGGCTGACTCTCGGGCTTCCATCCGCGTCGCCGTGCTGTCTCCTCAAATAACTCAAGCATATCATGAAAATAAAACATCCTAACTAATTCTGATTAATCCCCAACATGCCCCTCTCAAGGGACTCAGTCCCTTCTGATGAATCAGAATAGTAACATGGCACCTTACTAACAGTAGTTGCAGAGTATATAATACAATTTAAAAAATTCATAATCAAAATGTAAAGATAATAAAGAATCAAATCCCTTCAATGTAATTATTCACCCTTCAGAAACTGAGTTTACAATGTTTATACCATAATACAGACTTGCACCTGTTTAAACATATAGAATAATAGATTTGTTGAGTAAAAATGAAAATAACAAAACATATAAATGCTCCAAAAACTACAAGAGAACCCATGTCTAAACACAGGCATCATTACAACCTATAGGACAGTCATCCCTCTAAGTCCTCATGCTTAGAATTGGGTTCCCCACTATCAGAGATATAGTCAGGAATAGGGAATGGGTCAGGGAAATCATTCATATACAGTGAACCCTCTCTATCTACACTTTCCAGTGAGAATATTTCACTGTGTTCACCTGATTGTTGTCCATCAATCTCAGATTCCTCATCTACACCTCCTTCATTTGCAAGCAAGGGCATAGTAAGAACAACATCAACCACTTTATTAAACAATTTCTTCACACAAATGATAATTAGCAACAGAGCAATCAGTAATATTAGACCATAGATGAACCAGTGGAAAATGGTCGCAGCCCAAGCACCAAACACTGACTGAACCCATCCTAACGGATTCCAGTTGATGTCAGGCTGGTGTTCCCTTTCGAGAACACCCCTAAGCTCTTTCAAATGTTCCACTACAATAGTCAAATTGTCATCTCCCTGGGGTATAAATGTACAACAGTGATCTCCTATAATTTGACACACCCCTCGTTCTCCTGCTCGCAACATGTCAAGTGCCACCCTATTTTGTGTTGCCATGAGTTGAGTGGCTTGTAATTCTGGTCTTATCATAGAAAACCCTGCAGTGGTCAAATTTACCAGGGATTCCAAATGATATCCTAGCCTATCCAACTCATGTGCATTCTCCGATGCCCCATACCAGGGGATGAAACCACGCCAGAACTTTTCCAATTTCGAGGATCGTCGAGAGTCACTTGGGACATTATTGTATTGCGAGATGTCCCTCTTAATTAGTCTTAACCTGCTTGGAATAGAGGAATTTGTTTTATGCATTACCACAAGGGAGATGTTTAGTTTACCAAAAATACAGCATCCTGTCCAATTTATGGGTAGGTAGAGATAAGCTTTATCACAACAAATCCAATAATGATCAGTAAATGTTGCCGAGCCAAATTGATGAGGAGAACGATTGTCAGTTTCAGCATCAATAATGGTGTGTCCCACCCTCAGTCTAATGGGGTATCCAGAGCTGCATGTTCCCTTCTTCCAGCTACATCCTATTGGGGAAACATTTACATTTACATTTACATTTAAGTCATTTAGCAGACGCTCTTATCCAGAGCGACTTACAAATTGGTGAATTCACCTTCTGACATCCAGTGGAACAGCCACTTTACAATAGTGCATCTAAATCATTAAGGGGGGGGTGGTGAGAAGGATTACTTATCCTATCCTAGGTATTCCTTGAAGAGGTGGGGTTTCAGGTGTCTCCGGAAGGTGGTGATTGACTCCGCTGTCCTGGCGTCGTGAGGGAGTTTGTTCCACCATTGGGGGGCCAGAGCAGCGAACAGTTTTGACTGGGCTGAGCGGGAACTGTACTTCCTCAATGGTAGGGAGGCGAGCAGGCCAGAGGTGGATGAACGCAGTGCCCTTGCTTGGGTGTAGGGCCTGATCAGAGCCTGGAGGTACTGCGGTGCCGTTCCCCTCACAGCTCCGTAGGCAAGCACCATGGTCTTGTAGCGGATGCGAGCTTCAACTGGAAGCCAGTGGAGAGAGCGGAGGAGCGGGGTGACGTGAGAGAACTTGGGAAGGTTGAACACCAGACGGGCTGCGGCGTTCTGGATGAGTTGTAGGGGTTTAATGGCACAGGCAGGGAGCCCAGCCAACAGCGAGTTGCAGTAATCCAGACGGGAGATGACAAGTGCCTGGATTAGGACCTGCGCCGCTTCCTGTGTGAGGCAGGGTCTTACTCTGCGGATGTTGTAGAGCATGAACCTACAGGAACGGGCCACCGCCATGATGTTGGTTGAGAACGACAGGGTGTTGTCCAGGATCACGCCAATGTTCTTAGCGCTCTGGGAGGAGGACACAATGGAGTTGTCAACCGTGATGGCGAGATCATGGAACGGGCAGTCCTTCCCCGGGAGGAAGAGCAGCTCCGTCTTGCCGAGGTTCAGCTTGAGGTGGTGATCCGTCATCCACACTGATATGTCTGCCAGACATGCAGAGATGCGATTCGCCACCTGGTCATCAGAAGGGGGAAAGGAGAAGATTAATTGTGTGTTGTCTGCATAGCAATGATAGGAGAGACCATGTGAGGTTATGACAGAGCCAAGTGACTTGGTGTATAGCGAGAATAGGAGAGGGCCTAGAACAGAGCCCTGGGGGACACCAGTGGTGAGAGCGCGTGGCGAGGAGACAGATTCTCGCCACGCCACCTGGTAGGAGCGACCTGTCAGGTAGGACGCAATCCAAGCGTGGGCCGCGCCGGAGATGCCCAACTCGGAGAGGGTGGAGAGGAGGATCTGATGGTTCACAGTATCGAAGGCAGCCGATAGGTCTAGAAGGATGAGAGCAGAGGAGAGAGAGTTAGCTTTAGCAGTGCGGAGCGCCTCCGTGATGCAGAGAAGAGCAGTCTCAGTTGAATGACTAGTCTTGAAACCTGACTGATTTGGATCAAGAAGGTCATTCTGAGAGAGATAGCGGGAGAGCTGGCCAAGGACGGCACGTTCAAGAGTTTTGGAGAGAAAAGAAAGAAGGGATACTGGTCTGTAGTTGTTGACATCGGAGGGATCGAGTGTAGGTTTTTTCAGAAGGGGTGCAACTCTCGCTCTCTTGAAGACGGAAGGGACGTAGCCAGCGGTCAGGGATGAGTTGATGAGCGAGGTGAGGTAAGGGAGAAGGTCCCCGGAAATGGTCTGGAGAAGAGAGGAGGGGATAGGGTCAAGCGGGCAGGTTGTTGGGCGGCCGGCCGTCACAAGAAGCGAGATTTCATCTGGAGAGAGAGGGGAGAAAGAGGTCAGAGCACAGGGTAGGGCAGTGTGAGCAGAACCAGCGGTGTCGTTTGACTTAGCAAACGAGGATCGGATGTCGTCGACCTTCTTTTCAAAATGGTTGACGAAGTCATCTGCAGAGAGGGAGGAGGGGGGAGGGGGAGGAGGATTCAGGAGGGAGGAGAAGGTGGCAAAGAGCTTCCTAGGGTTAGAGGCAGATGCTTGGAATTTAGAGTGGTAGAAAGTGGCTTTAGCAGCAGAGACAGAGGAGGAAAATGTAGAGAGGAGGGAGAGAAAGGATGCCAGGTCCGCAGGGAGGCGAGATTTCCTCCATTTCCGCTCGGCTGCCCGGAGCTCTGTTCTGTGAGCTCGCAATGAGTCATCGAGCCACGGAGCGGGAGGGGAGGACCGAGCCGGCCTGGAGGATAGGGGACATAGAGAGTCAAAGGATGCAGAAAGGGAAGAGAGGAGGGTTGAGGAGGCAGAATCAGGAGAAAGGTTGGAGAAGGTATGAGCAGAGGGAAGAGATGATAGGATGGAAGAGGAGAGAGTAGCGGGGGAGAGAGAGCGAAGGTTGGGACGGCGCGATACCATCCGAGTAGGTGCAGTGTGGGAAGTGTTGGATGAGAGCGAGAGGGAAAAGGATACAAGGTAGTGGTCGGAGACTTGGAGGGGAGTTGCAATGAGGTTAGTGGAAGAACAGCATCTAGTAAAGATGAGGTCGAGCGTATTGCCTGCCTTGTGAGTAGGGGGAAGGTGAGAGGGTGAGGTCAAAAGAGGAGAGGAGTGGAAAGAAGGAGGCAGAGAGGAATGAGTCAAAGGTAGACGTGGGGAGGTTAAAGTCGCCCAGGACTGTGAGAGGTGAGCCGTCCTCAGGAAAGGAGCTTATCAAGGCATCAAGCTCATTGATGAACTCTCTGAGGGAACCTGGAGGGCGATAAATGATAAGGATGTTAAGCTTGAAAGGGCTGGTAACTGTGACAGCATGGAATTCAAAGGAGGCGATAGATAGATGGGTAAGGGGAGAGAGAGAGAATGACCACTTGGGAGAGATGAGGATCCCGGTGCCACCACCCCGCTGACCAGAAGCTCTCGGGGTGTGCGAGAACACGTGGGCGGACGAAGAGAGAGCAGTAGGAGTAGCAGTGTTATCTGTGGTGATCCATGTTTCCGTCAGTGCCAGGAAGTCGAGGGACTGGAGGGAGGCATAGGCTGAGATGAACTCTGCCTTGTTGGCCGCAGATCGGCAGTTCGAGAGGCTACCGGAGACCAGGAACTCCACGTGGGTCGTGCGCGCTGGGACCACCAGATTAGGGTGGCCGCGGCCACGCGGTGTGGAGCGTTTGTATGGTCTGTGCAGAGAGGAGAGAACAGGGATAGATAGACACATAGTTGACAGGGTACAGAAGAGGCTACGCTAATGCAAAGGAGAAACACTATAATTGACACATGTTGACATTCCCAGATAGGATTCATTCAATTGTGCTATGGAAATATTGCTTGGATTGTGACAATGACAGGTCCTAAATGGGGTTCACCGGGGTTGGACTTGAATAGGTTCTAATAAACGGGATCTAGGTTCTAAGATGATTCTACTACACCAATGTGAACAATCAAATCCCCCCGTAAATCTTTTGTTGGTGACAAATTACCATTAATGCATTTATCCCTCAGTGTTCTACCTAGTGAAGGTTGACCCCCTGTGTTCTCATTGGACAAGAGTGCCTCTAGTGCACATAGAGTGTCTTTAATGCTGACCTCTACTGAATACTGTAAGAATGGGGAGATCGCTGAATGTGGAAACCAGCTACATACATAACAGGAGGTATTTCCTAACATCAGTTCAGTCTTTACTGTATAGTTAAGCAGTGACCACCAAGTGTTTCCCTTGTGATTCCTACTGTGATGCTCATCCAGTGGATGCATTGACCTTCTGCTTCTTTCGATATGGGAGCGGCTATTGTTTGCTGGACTCCTGTCCTGAGCCTGCCGTTGGCTCGAGCTGGAGTGGCTGTTATTTCAGTCCCGCAGTGGGACTGAATGGTTATCAGTCGAGTCCGTACCATGTTGTCTTTCCAGGACCGGTTGTCCTTGAGTCACTGTCCATATGGCAACTGTAATGAGAAGGCTCAAGACCAGAGCAAGAAATATGATGCGTAGAGTCTGGGCCTGATCCTCCCATCTAGTCGGTGACTTCCGGCGTCTCTGGTCATCCATCCTCAGGGTCTGATGGGCAGTATGGCACCTTCCTGCAGTGATTGGCGTGGATCCAAGTAGACCTCTCAGCTATGCGAACAGCAGTGGGGGTAATCAGCATCACCTGGAATGGTCCAGTCCACCTCTGCTGGTTCCAATGCTTTCATCTCAGGTCTTTCACCACCACCCAGTCATCTGGTTGCAGTTTGTGCAGGATCCCCACCAGTGGCTGGGGTAGAGCCGCTTTCAACCTGGGGAAAATAGCCTTCAGAACATTGTTTAGAGCAGTACAATAACTTACCATGTCATCGTCACAGCCCATCAGTGTCAGCTTGTTCTATGGGAAGGGAGAATTTATCATCCTCATTGGTCTACCTGTCAGAACCTCATGAGGAGCCAATCCAGTGGTTCTGTGGGGCCTCCCTCGCATGTACATCAGAGCCAGGGGGATCACAGTGACCCAAGAAAGCCCCGTCTCTGACATAAGCTTCACCATCTTAGATTTCAGCGTTTGATTAGCGTGTTCCATTAAACCACCAGATTGCGGCCTATAGCTACAATGGGTCCTGAGGTCTATCTGCAGACTCTCACACAAGTTCTGTATTACCAGGTTTACAAAGTGGGAGCCATTGTCGCTGGTTAATTTAGATGCTAACCCCCACCTTGGGATGATCTCCCTAAGGAGACTTTTGGCTACTGCCATAGCAGTGGAATGTCGACATGGGAAAGCCCCTACCCACTTGGAGAAGGCATCCACTATCACCAGACAATATTTGTAACCTTGACAAGGAGAGAGTTTAATAAAATCCATAATTATGTGTTCAAATGGTCCTTCAGGGGTCGAATGAGCCGACAGTGGCATGGGAATACCGCTTCCCATGTTGTTAGTCATACGAATCACACATTTTGCACAACATTGTTCAGCAAACACAGAAAACCCAGGTGCAAACCAAAACGTATTTACAAAATCAACAACTCCCCCCTTTGACATATGATCCCTTCCATGTGACAAATTAGCTAAGTAGGGGAAACATGAACGTGGTAAGACTGGTAGTCCAGAGTTTCTGCACCTGGTCATATGTAGAGTTTCTGCACTCTGGTCATATGTGGGAGAGAAGAGGTTACTATAGGAAGTAAAACCATCTGTTTCCACTTCCTCAACTCAACAGGACCAAAGTCATGGACACACCAAAGATATCTGCTATCTGGATTGCAGAATGGCCTTTAGCTCAGAGATATCAGTGGGAGAGAAAGGTGGGAGGTTAATTATCAGTGTGGTTGAAGTAAAACCATCTGTAACATCTACAAACATTTCCAAATGTGCATTTTGCAAAGGGACATCAGTTAAATCCGACCTTGGTTTAGACAAGCTCCAACAGTTCAGCACAGTTAGCTGCCAAGTCAGGATTCAACAGTGCAACTCTTCAGGGTCACATGACACATTGTCAGAAGAACATTCTGATAATGGAGCAGTCCACAGATGGGCCGTACCAAATAAGAGCATGTATGCATGAGGAACTGTACAGTGAGTTCACACATGGCAACAATGTCTGCACAAGCCAACACAGCTTCAGCAGCAGCAGCCACAGCTCTCAACCAACAAACCAGACCTCTTGCCACACTGTCCAGCTGTTTGGAATAATACCCAACTGGGCACTGCTTTCCTCCATGTTCCTGTGTTAAAACAGATGACATAAAACCATTTTTCTCACAAACAAAAAGGTTAAAAGGTTTAGAATGGTCAGGGAGCCCCAAACAGGGAGAAGTAGTCATGAGTTGTTTCAGTCTGGTCAGAGCAGTCAGTCCCTCTGGTGTCCACTTCATTTTGTCACTCATAGCCATTTTGTGGCCATAAATAAGGTCAGCAAGCGGCTGCACCACCTCAGCATAGTCAGGTAACCACGCCCTACAATACCCTGCCATACCAGTCAATGACATCATGTGTCGTTTAGTAACCGGCTGTGGGACAGAGAGAATAGCCTGTATCCTCTCTTTACCCAGCTGCCTGCCATTGGAAGAGATGTCATGACCCAAATACCTCACTGCCTGTGAAACCAACTGTAACTTCTTCTTTGAAACTTTGTGGCCATTCTCAGCGAGAAATATCAACAGAGCCCGAGTATCAGTTTCACAAGTTTCCATTGAGCTGGAGCACAACAACAAATCATCCACATACTGAATCAGAGTGCTGCCCTCAGGGGGTATAAAACCCTCCAGATTTTGTGCTAAAGCCGCTGAAAAAAATTGCGGTGGATTCCACGTAACCCATTGGAGCCACAGTCCAAGTAAAACGCTTTCCTAGAAACGTGAAAGCAAACCAGAACTGAGATTCTGATGCCACTGGAATACTGAAAAATGCATTTGTCAAATCAATCACAGAGAACCACTCTGCTGTGGGTGGTACCGCCCCCAACAGTGTAGTAACATTAGGAACCACCGGGGCACAAACAAAAACTGCATCGTTCACAGGCCTTAAGTCCTGTACAAATCTCCAATCACCTGAAGGTTTTCTAACAGGCAAGATAGGGGTGTTACAGGGTGATTCTGGACAGGGAATTAAAGCACCATTAGCTAACAAGGATGCATGAACAGGTGTAATACCTGCGATAGCCTCCTTACTGAGTGGATACTGTGCTCTAGTCGGGCGCCTGGTATCTTTAGGAGTGACTGCCATTGGCTCAGCTCCCTTTATTCTCCCAAAATCATACCTGTCCCTTGCCCATAGGCATTCAGGGACCCCTCTCAGGAGGGGTGAGTCTTCACTCAACAACATGATATTGGTAGAAAAAGAAACCTGATCAACACCATGCACATCCCTCTCAGTTGGTGTTCCCCAACTGAGTGGGTAACAACTTGTCAGTGTGCTGGGTGAATAATTTGATCCATCAGGGCGCATCTCCCAGTCTGTAGCATCAACCAAGCATTTCATCCAAATTCCAGTATCCACCCATTCTACTCTGTCTGATTTTGCCAGGGAGACATGTGGTGCGCTATCCTCAAACAGGTAGAGCTCTTTCTGTGCAGGGGTTAGATTAACCCCTAAAGCACAGAAATCACTGCTACAGTATAAACCCTCACACTGCACTGACTCATTCTGTAATGTATCACACAGCCATTGTTTCTCATAATGGAGATCTCTTGTCAATGGTGAAAAATGGGAGGTGCAATGTAAGCCTGCTTCAGACATGAAACTGCCCTCGTGGCCCCAATGGGTTTTGGCCATTGAGAAAACACGGGCAATATTGGGCACCTCATCATCAACATCCCATGCATAATACCAGTCACAACACTCTGACATTAACATCAATTGCTCCCCCTCTTCCTCCTCTTCCTCATGAATAACAGTTAAACCGGTTCGGCCACATGTTATGTTGATGCCCAGTTTATACAGGAGGTCCCTGCCATCAGATTGACAGGACAGTGGTCAGAGTAGAGAAATTGATGTTGACACTTCTCCTCACAAAAGGAGACAGGCAGAGTTACCTGCCCTCTGAGTGGGAGGCCTTAGGCCCCTACAGTTTTGACTATTTCATTAGACATGGGAGGTTTTATCATAGCCTTGCAGTTAATGACAGACATGGCAGCCCCAGTATCAACAAGAAATATTAATGACTCACCATTGACGCAAGCCTCCACTGTTGGCTCTACTCTCGGAAGGGTGTGACACTTTAAAAACAAATGCTCTTGTTGCTCTGAGGATTTTAGCACAACTGTCCCTGTCTTCTCATCATGTCAATACTCCTCCTCCTGTCCCTGTCCTGGATTGTACAGGGTCGTCTGTGCCGGCGGCCCCGTCTGCCAGGCTCCAATTTGTCCTCTGCCTGGAGGGACTCCTTGTGGTCCCCACTGTTGCTGTTGCTGGACCCCGTGAGGTGGCCCGACCTGCCATTGCTTGGGAGGTGGATGCCACGGCTGTTGTTGGAATGGGGCTGTCCATGCATGTGCTCCTTTTCCTCCTCTTCTTGCCCCCTCCTCTCAGGTCCCTCTTCTCGGTCCGCCCCTGTCTTTGTTCCTCTGTGGATTCGTTGGCTCAGAGCAGTCAGCAACAAAATGACCCGGCTTCCAACAGTTGTAGCACCTGCGCACTCCACCCCCTCGTCCTGTCCCTGCTGGGGTTCCCTGGTAAAACGTCATCTGAGCCGCCTGTAGTTTCTGTGTCTTTACTTTTTCTTCCTTTATTTTTCTTCCTTCTGAGTCTGTTGTCTCTCAGCATGCTTTCAGTGCTGTACCACCGTTGCTAATGGCTCAGTCTCTCAACTGATGCAGGTCGTCCTCACAGCTTTCTCCAGTCCCGGTGTCAGACCCCTCACCAGGGCGTCTATCAGCAGATCCCCATATGCATGTTCGTTTGGTCTGATACCACTGTGTAGCCTGAAACAGGTCTCAAGTCTCTTTCTGAATGCCTCCAGGCCCTCCTCTTTCTTCACAGTGCATTCTCTGATAGCAGTCCAGTCAGTCTTAGTTGGATACATCTCCACAATCCTGGGCAGCAGCGCCGTTATCTGGTCCTGATATGCGCCATTCTCAGCCCACAGGTAGTTGCAATCAAACTGTCCCTGTACATCCGTCCACCTGAGTCCCAGTTTCTTTTTACAGATATGGGCTATCTCAGATGGTTTGTTCTGACCCACTAATACCCTCATCTCTGCTGAATATTTCACAGCGTCCTTACTTGGGTCTGGTAGGTCCTCTACAATGTCTTTGATTTCATCATGTCTCCACGTCCTCTGGACATACACAATGGGGTTCCATGCTGCGGCGGCAGCAGCATTAGCATCATCAGGTCGAGGCTGAGGGTTAGGACAGGCCATCAGAGGGTATTGATGATACATGTCTGATGCTGGGTCGTATGGGAAGGGGGTAGAGCTACTCATGCTTTCCCCGAAAAGCATTTTACAAATCTGACTCGTTGGCTAGATTCACGAGTGTAGCTTGAATTGAGTACCCTGCATGTGAATTTTAATGAACGTTTGAGTTTTAACGAGTGCTATTAGCATTTGGCGTAGCGCATTTGCATTTATCGTTGGCAGGGGGTGCGGTTGAGTCCCGGGTGGGCCAGACAGTTTAATGACCAAATGATGAGAGAGCAAATCACACACCAGTCAGAGTTATGCTTAATCCTCACCTTTAATAATAATTAAGATTTTGCAATAGCATTTTGACTTTCAACAGTTCAGTATCTCTAATGAAGAGTTGAGAGTCCCTAACATGATGGCAAATGGGATCCTTTATAGCAAAGATCCAACCCCCCCTAGATGACATGACAAACCACAGGACTTAGGAACTTACGCAAAGAAAGACTTTACTTCAGAGAGGAGTATCCCCTAGCCAGACAGAGTTGGCTATAAATTATCGTTCAGTTTGGTCTCCTAAACAAAGCTCTTATCTCGTCCTTGGTACAAAATGGTACCAAGACATTACCCCCACCCTATGATATATATCAAATTGTCATTTAGATACAACCAATTCTAAATACAACAAATCCTGGACAAGCTCACGGAGAGGAGAGTGAGGCTATAGGTCAAGATAGGAGCAACAAAAGAGGGAGCAAAGAATGATTCCAGACACTGCCATCCTCCTCTCCCCGATGGGAAAAGTAGGGAGTAACTGGCACACAGACACAAAAGATATGTTTACACATGACACCTTGACCTCTCTGCGACCCAAGCAACTTAGTCCTGTCAGAGAACAGATAACTGCCAATGGCCACCACTATAGTACAACAAAATACATTGAGAAATAACTCATAAGCATATCATGAAAATAAAACATCCTATGTTACCCAACTAATTCTGATTAATCCCCAACAGACCCCCCCTTTGTTCCAGGACACATTATTCCATTTGTTAGTCTTGTTCAGGAACTTGTTCAGTTTGTTGAATCTTATGTTCATACACATTTTTGTACATCAAGTTTGCTGAAAATTACACAGATGACAGTGAGGATGTTTTTTTGTCCCGAGGTTAGTTGCTTGACAGTCGTAAAATGTCAGAACACTAAGTCTTTCTTGAAATTGTTGGACACCTTGATACCAAAAAAAGCAAGTCACCAGCCAGGCTTAAGAACCAATTCATATTTCTAGATAATTTTGTACAAAGTGAGTGCTTAAGTGCACCTTTTAAAATCTATTGAAGTTCCTGCCAGGGGCTTCTGCAAGTGCAACCTCATTGTGGTCAGGTAGAAATGGATTGTGCAGAAGACCACATTGAGAGTTGACATAAGGAATGTCTGAACGACTCCAAGTGGAGCACTTTTCACAACTGAAAGCAATGAACGCATATGTGATTGCATCCATGTGCCTAGCAAGACCAATGTTGTGGAACAGGCAGAATGTATGAAGTTGTTTTAATGTTTCTGAATAAGGCCAAGGAGAAACTTCAGCATCCCTGTGACAGGTTCGTGACAGGTAATGGGACGATGAGTAAAACTCCATTCACATGCTTTAGGCATTGGTGGTAAACGGCAGATTACTGTAAATCAAACAGCCTACACAAAGGGACAGGTAAAGTATGAACATGAGGGAGCTCTGACAAGTTGAGAACTTTAGAATTTGAACTACCAGAAACAAATCTGTTTATACAAGTGTTGTGAACCACATTCCCTTTTACTCCAGGCCCACAGTCTGTTACCAAACAGCAAGCACATGGTAGGCAGAAGAGGACAATATATTATAAGGACAAGGTTTTTGGAAGTCAAATTGTTTATTAAGCAAATCATGCCAGAGTAGCAGGAACACCAGGCTAAATCAAAACCGTAGAACCTAAAAGTGTGTCAGCAATCTCTACATCAGGAATAAATTTAGTCGTATTTTTATAAAAACAATTCATAACAATGTATCATCCACCCCTGTATACAATTTGCATGACGATGTACAAGTGAAGGAGATCATCATATCAAACAAGCGCATTCGTTCGCACATTTCCCCACCTCAGTTGCCTTTGCCCTTTTCTTCAAGAGGCACAGTAACAGGGATAAGACGATTAAGGAGTTGGCCAAACCAAATTATGATCTCCCTAGTTGAGTGGTGTCGCCGTCTGTTCAAGGCTTGTAGCTCCTGCTGAGGCGCCGGGGCCTGTAGCTCCTGCTGAGGCGCCGGGGCCTGTAGCTCCTGCTGAGGCGCCGGGGCCTGTAGCTCCTGCTGAGGCGCCGGGGCCTGTAGCTCCTGCTGAGGCGCCGGGGCCTGTCGCTCCTGCTGAGGCGCCGGGGCCTGAAGCTCCTGCTGAGGCGCCGGGGCCTGAAGCTCCTGCTGAGGCGCCGGGGCCTGTAGCTCCTGCTGAGGCGCCGGGGCCTGTAGCTCCTGCTGAGGCGCCGGGGCCTGTCGCTCCTGCTGAGGCGCCGGGGCCTGAAGCTCCTGCTGAGGCGCCGGGGCCTGAAGCTCCTGCTGAGGCGCCGGGGCCTGAAGCTCCTGCTGAGGCGCCGGGGCCTGAAGCTCCTGCTGAGGCGCCGGGGCCTGAAGCTCCTGCTGAGGCGCCGGGGCCTGAAGCTCCTGCTGAGGCGCCGGGGCCTGAAGCTCCTGCTGAGGCGCCGGGGCCTGAAGCTCCTGCTGAGGCGCATTGGGCCTTCCAGCTCCTTGTGGCCAGTAGCGCCGGGGGCATTGTGGCCAGTAGCTCCTGCATTGAGTAGCGCCGGGGCATTGTGGCCAGTAGCTCCTGGGCATTGTGAGGCGCCGGGGCATTGTGGCCAGTAGCTCCGCTGACGGGGCATTGTGGCCAGTAGCTTCCGGACGGGGCATTGTGGCCACACTTCCGCTGACGGGGCATTGTGGCCAGTAGCTTCCGCTGACGGGGCATTGTGGCCAGTAGCTTCCGCTGACGGGGCATTGTGGCCAGTAGCTTCCGCTGACGGGGCATTGTGGCCAGTAGCTTTAGCATTTGGATTAGACACCACACTTGCTTGAGCATAGGATCCAGTTGGTTCAGGTCCAGTGTAGGCAGGATGCCCATGAGCGTTCCCTAAGAAACAAAGAAAACATTGTGGAAAAATGCCAGCCTAAATTTGGATCGGAACTAGGCCTGTGATTTGACATGAATTAGTGTAAACCAAAACGCACCTTTAAGTGTAAAACACTTTATCCCTCCAATTAGCAGGCAACAAATCCAAGAAACACTACAAAACATTTAGACAGTTAAACATAAATAACCAGTGAAGAATAAGACAAGGTAAACAAACCAGATGAACGCATTGAAAAACTAACCTCAAAGAGAGTCCAAAAGCCATATTAGTGATCAAACCCACAACAGTATTCAAGAACTAATTCTCGACAGCCTGCCAGAATATCCCTGTTGCTTTGTCTAACAGCTGTTTTGGTTGCACCTCATAAAGGAATCCCAGACCCTTCTCACCTGGCTGGCTAATTATGTACAGCTGTCAGCCAATGAACTTCATTTCCATTGGTTCAATTTCCCAAATGCGATTAAATGCAGTCATCCGTTGACGTATGGTGAACAACAGAGAGAGAATTGGACGACAAAAGAAAGAGACCAAATTCTGTTCAACATATTACAAAAAAACAGACAATTGACGAACGCATATTCAATTTCATACATGTTCATGCGACTGTAGCTGCCAAAATCTGCTCTTTTTCTCACTAATTGGTCTTTTCACCAATCAGATCAGCTGTTTTGCCAGCAAAGGATCAGAATTGGGCTCCCTGTGTAAACACATCCTGTGTGTCTGGGACCAAACAGACTATGAGGTAGTTTGTGATTGCATCCAAACAGACTTCAGCCAATTTCCAAAGCTTAGACGTTGCTGAAGTCTGCCAGATCTTACATCGCCTTGATAGGTATTTTAAGTATCAACTTACCACATCATATGTCAGAGGATGACACAGTTTATGATGTGGCACGCAACCATTGGTTGTTGCGTTGCCACACTTTAGCTGTAGAAACTGACCTATTGCTGTGTTACACAGGGAGCCCAATTCTAATCGTTTTTCCAATTATTAATGTTTTGAGCAATCACATCAAATCTTTTCACATCAGATCTTAGTCAAAAGACTAATTAGTGAAACAAATTATCAGAATTGGGATGCCTTTGTAATGCAGCCTATGAGGGAGTTCTACTCACCTGAACTGCAGTTCACCTGTCCACGGAAGGTGATGTGAAAAGGCAAAAGCAGTGAGGGAGGAGCGCCCTTCTCAAATCATACAGTCAGTGGTGTAATGGAGGACATACGCAGGTGTACCACTTTGTTTTCAATGGACATTTTGTGTACTCAATTCTTAATCCCCACTGATGTGTTTCAAAGTAGTATAGTGGAGGTATATGTTGTATCAATTCATAAGGCAGATGGAACAGATCAGAATGTTAGGATCCAAATGTTGAAAAACTATGGTTTCTTCACATTTTAAGTGCATGAATGTGCACACGGTGGTAGGCCTATTCAGAATGTTCCAAACTGCACAACGCACCAGAGGAGGCTGGTGGTTGGAGCAATAGGAGGACGGGCTGATTATAATGGCTGGAATGGAATCAATGGAACGGACTCAAACATATCAAACATATTTGAAACTCTGTTCCATCAATCCCACAGAGATGGTAATATCCATTATAGATCAGACACACCGGTAGGATTGTCTAATGTTTGCCTGCCAATTAGTATTTAGCACCTCCGAACAGTGTCTGCAGTCAATCTCTGAGGGTCGGCAGTCAATCTCTTGATTGCCAATCCTCAGAAAACAGATCTTCTAAAGGTGGGGGAGTGGCCATCTTTTCCAAGGATCACCTTCAGTGCTCAGTTGTATCCACCAAATCTGTCCCCAAACAATTTGATTTGCTTGTTTTAAGAAATAAACTTTCAAATATCTCTTCGTTGACTGTTGCTTGGTGCTTTCGTCCTCCATCAACACGGGCCAGTAATCTACCTGCCCTAAGGTCTCTCATGGCCCGTGACACTAAGTCTGAATTTGTCCTGCTTGGTGACCTAAACTGGGACATGCTTAAACCACCTGACCAAGTCCTAAATCAATGGGACTCCCTACATCTTTCTCAGATTATCAGCAATACCGCAAGGTATGACTCCAAACACCCAGAAAAGGCTACTCTCCTTGATGTCACCCTCACAAATAATCCTGATAGGTATCAGTCTGGTGTTTTCTGTAATGACCTTAGTGATCACCGTTTTTGTAATGGCTGCCCTGTGAAACGACCTGTCCTGATTTGTCATAGACGCATGCAAAAAACTTTAGTAAGCAAGCCTTCCTTCATGAACTGGCCTCTGTAAAATGTTATAGAATCAGCTTGATCCCCCCCCTGTTGAAGAAGCTTGGTCCTTGTTTTTGATATTTTCAGTGATATTGTTAACATAACAAGTGCCGTCAGATCAGTAGGCTAGTTTTTGTTTTTTATTTTTAATTAAACCTTTATTTAACCAGGTAAGCTAGTTGAGAACAAGAACTCATTTAAAACTGCAAAGCAGTTCGACACATACAACAACACAGAGGTACACATGGAATAAACAAACATACAGAATAATACAGTAGAAAAAATAAATATATATATATATATATACAGTGTGTGCAAATGAGGTAAGATATGGGGGTAAGGCAATAAATTAGGCCATAGTGGCGAGGTAATTACGATATAGCAATTAAACACTGGAGTGATAGATGTGCAGAAGATGAATGTGCAAGTAGAGATACTGGGGTGCAAAGGAGCAAAATAAATACATGAATACAGTATGGGGATGAGGTAGATGGATGGGTTATTTACAGATGGGCTATGTACAGGTGCAATGATCTGTGAGCTGCTCTGACAACTGTTGCTTGAAGTTAGTAAGGGAGATGAAGAGTCTCCAGCTTCAGTGATTTTTGTAGTTCGTTCCAGCCATTGGCAGCAGAGAACTGGAATGAAAGGCGGCCAAAGGAGGAATTGGCTTAGGGGGTTACCAGTGAAATATACCTGCTGGAGCGCGTGCTGCGGTTGGGTGCTGCTATAGTGACCAGTGAACTGAGATAAGGCGGGTCTTTACCTAGCAAAGACTTGAAGATGACCTGGAGCCAGTATGTTTGGCGATGAGTATGAAGCGAGGGCCAGCCAATGAGAGAGTACAGTTCGCAGTGGTGAGAAGTATATTGGGCTTTGAGGACAAAACGGATGGCACTGTGATAGATTGCATCCAATTTGAGAGTTTGAGGCTATTTTATAAATTATTTCACCCAAGTCGATGATTGGTGGATAGTCAGTTTTACAAGGGTGTTCGGCAGCATGAGTGAGGGATGCTTTGTTGCAAAATAGGAAGCCCATTCTAGATTTAATTTTGATCTGAGATGCTTGCTACCATTGGAACATACAAATGGAGTGTGCTTTGATTTGCACTCACTGCCCTCTCTCTATATCCTTGTCCTCTCTTTTTTTCATATTGATTCTATACTGTCGAGGAAAGAGTTTGCAAGGAAGCATTTCACACCCAGTGTCCTGTGGGGGTCAGACCTGGGTAGAAAAGTGTTTTGTTGTTGATTTCAGCTTTTCAAATGCTAAAGGTAGTTTAATATATATATTTTAGGATCCCCATTAGCGACAGCTAGTTTTACTGGGGTCTGACACAAAAAAATAATTTGGCAATTGTCATATGTTAATGGTTGAAGTGTGTTTGTGCATCTGTTACATATACACACAACCAGTAGGTCACATGGGGTAGACGCGGTGAGCAGTTTTTTAAACCCGGTGTGCTGTTTCCTTGCGCTATATGGAAGTGAGTTCCAGCCAATCATGGCACTATAACACTGTGCATTTAATTTGTTCTGGATTTGGGGACTGAAAAGACCCCTGGTGGCATGTCTGGTGGGGTAAGTGTGTGTGTTGACTATGCAAACAATGAGGAATTAAAACAAGAAATGCAGTCAACATTCCCTCAACTACCAGAAACAAAGGAAAACAAATCTGTTTCCACAAGTGGTGTGATCCACAATCCCTTTTTCTCCAGACCCAGTCTGTCCCTAATCAGCAAACATATGGTAGGCAGAAGAGAAACCCACATTTAAAAGACAAAGCATTTTGGAAGTCAAATTGTTTATTGAACAAATCATGCAAGAGTAGCAGGAACACCAGGACACATCAAAATCATAACCGTACAACCAAAGTGTCAGCAATCGTGGCCAAATTAGATGTAAAATTTAGTCGTATGGTTTTGAAAATAATTCATACCATTGTAGTGTTCACCCCTGTAAACAATTTGCATAATGATGCACAAGTGAAGAAGATCCTCATTTCAAACAAGCGCATTAGTTTGCATTATTCCTCGCCTCAATTACCCTTGCCCTTTTCTTCAAATGGAGGCACAGTAACAGGAGAAAGACGATTAAGGAGTTGGGCAAACCAAATTATGATTTCCCTATCTAGCTTGTTGAGGGGTCGGGCCGTCTGTTCAAGGCTGTCCGCCGCTCCTGCAGAGGCACAGGGCCCGGCGGACGCTTCTGCAGAGGTATGGTTGGCAGTTGCTTCAGCTGAGGCGCGGGGGCCAGCCGCTTCTGCAGAGACATGGTTGGCAGTTGCTTCAGCTGAGGCACGGGGGCCAGCCGCTTCTGCAGAGGCGGGGCAGTTGCTTCAGCTGAGGCGTGGGGGCCAGCCGCTTCTGCAGAGGTATGGTTGGCAGTTGCTTCAGCTGAGGCGCGGGGGCCAGCCGCTTCTGCAGAGACATGGTTGGCAGTTGCTTCAGCTAAGGCGCGGGCCGCTTCTGCAGAGGTATGGTTGGCAGTTGCTTCAGCTGAGGCGCGGGGGCCAGCCGCTTCTGCAGAGACATGGTTGGCAGTTGCATGGCGCGGGGGCCAGCCGCTGGCAGAGGTTGCAGTTGCAGCTGAGGCGCGGGGGCCAGCCGCTTCTGCAGAGACATGGTTGGCAGTTGCTTCAGCTGAGGCGGGCTTCTGCAGAGCGCTGTGCCGCTTCTGTAGAGGCGCGGCGGCCGGTGGCTGGCCGCTTCTGCAGAGGTATGGTTGGCAGTTGCTTCAGCTGAGGCGCGGGGGCCAGCCGCTTCTGCAGAGACATGGTTGGCAGTTGGACCCGGCGTCACAATTGCCAGGGTATTGTGGCCAGTAGCTTTAGCATTTGGACCAGACACCACACTTGCTTGGGATCCAGTTGTTTCAGGTCCAGTGCAGGCAGGATGTCCATAAGCGTCACCTAGGAAA
Source organism: Oncorhynchus masou masou (assembly GCF_036934945.1). Lineage (NCBI taxonomy): Eukaryota > Metazoa > Chordata > Actinopteri > Salmoniformes > Salmonidae > Oncorhynchus > Oncorhynchus masou. The sequence goes on along the minus strand of NC_088227.1, from coordinate 41,687,585 downwards.
CAAAACATTACTGTAAAATGCCAGCCTTAAGCCATTGGAACTAGACTGATTTGAATTAGTTTGAACCAAAACGCACCTTGAAGGGTAAAACACGTTATCCCTCCAATTAGCAGGCAACAAATCCAAGAAACACTACAAAACATTCAGACAGTTAAACATAAATAACCAGTGTAACACTTTAAGACACGGTAAACCAACCAGATGAACGCATTGAAAAACTAACCTCAAAGAGAGTCCAAAAGTCACAGCCATTTTAATGATCAAAACCACAACCGTATTCAGAACTAATGCTCGACAGACACCCTGCCAGAATACCCCTGTTGCAATGTCTAACAGCTGTTTTGGTTGCACCTCATAAAGGAATCCCAGACCCTTCTTACCTGAATGGCTAATTATGTACAGGTGTCAACCAATGAACCTAATTTCAATTGGTTCAATTTCCCAATTGCGATTGGGTGCTCTTGATTTCATGCAGCTGGTGTGCACTGGTGTGCTGGGGGGTGGAGTTTACACATCATGGACCAATACGACAGTTTTAAAGAGTGAACTCCACCCACCCATTCCAGATTGAGCCAATTGCAAAGATTTGTTTTGTACCGCATGGGGGATTCCAACATACACTGCAAGGGGAAATAGATGTCAGAAATGCAGTGCTTTATCACTGTAAGCTATCTGTCCAGAACCATATTTGCTTGCAATGCATTGTATTATCAAATCATGCCAGTGGACTTCTGGTAAGTATGCTTTAGTGAGCAAGTGTTGGGATCTGTATTGATGAGTCATTTCCCTCCACGCACTACTTCTCACCTGAATGCATTTTTTTCATTTTAGGGGGTTGGGCAAAAGCTGAAATTAGGGTTGAGAGTTACCCTTTTATATACTGAACAAAACTGTAAATGCAACATGCAATCATTTCAAACATTTTACTGGATTACAGTTTGTTTAAGGACATCAGTAAAATTGAAATCAATTCATTAGGACCTAATCTGTAGATTTCAAATGACTGGGAATACAAATATCTGTTGATCACAGAACTTTTTTTTAAAGGTAGGGGCGTGGATCAGAAAACCAGTCAATATCTGGAGTGAACAACATTTGCCTCATGCAGCACAACACTTGTCCTTTGCATAGAGTTAATCAGGCTGTTATTTGTGGCCTGTGGAATGTTGTCCCACTCTTTTTCAATGGCTGGTTAACATTCACATGAGTCCTCTTACATTTGGGATCTTTACAGTCCCATTGATCAAACAACCAGGAAAAGATAGGCTCTGTCTCCCTCAGTTATGACCATCAACAAGATCAATAACTTATGCTAGCAAGAGAAGCTACAAATCGAACAAAGGAACATTAGATTAACCTACTCAAACGTTTTCAGCTGGCCGTCAGAATTGCACTGATAATCAATGGAGATTTGCAGCCTACTTGTCCTTCTGCAGATTGCCTGACAATCCATGCTTGTCCCAACCAAGCACCCAAGCTAACTGGCTAAAGTTGGCTCGCTTGTTAGCGAGCTTATTCCAGACAGAAACGAGAGAACACCTCACTGACCATTTTACTCAGTGTAGCGTTCTTGACTAACAATTACTAACAATTATAGCGTTCTTGACTAACAATTACTTCTGTTGTCTACGTTTACTGACACCGGTCATATTCAGCAGGTGTTGCACATTTGTAAATTCATCAGTTGTTCTGCGTTCTGTCACACAGATGAGTGCTCTGAAATCGGAGTAGATAGCCAGAGTGAATTTACCAACGCTATCAAATTATATTTGTCACATACACAAGTTAGCAGATGTTAATGTGAGTGTAGCGAAATGCTTGTGTTTCCAGTTCGGACAATGCGGTAATAATCAACGAGTAATCGAACCTAACAATTCCAAAACTACTACCTGATACAAACAAATGTAAAGGGATAAAGAATATGTACATAAAGATATATGAATGAGTGATGGTACAGAATAGGCATAAGCAAGATGCAGTAGATGGTATCGAGTACAGTATATTCATGAGATGAGTAATGTAGGGTATGTAAACGAAGTGGCATAGTTTTTAAAGTGGTTAGTGATACATGTATTACATAAAGATGCAGTAGATGATATAGAGTACAGTACATACATGAGTAATGTAGGGTATGTAAACATATTAAGTAGCATTGTTTAAAGTGGCTAGTGATATATTTTTGCATCAATTTCCATTATTAAAGTGGCTGGAGTTGAGTCAGTATGTTGGAAGCAGCCACTCAATGTTAGTGGTGGCTGTTAAACAGTCTGATGGCCTTGAGATTGAAAAACAGCTTCTGTCTCTCGGTCACTGCCTTGATGCACCTGTACTGACCTCGCCTTCCGGATGATAGCGGGGTGAACAGGCAGTGGATCGGGTGGATGTTGTCCTTGAGGATCTTTATGGCCTTCCTGTGACACCGGGTGGTGTAGGTGTCCTGGAGGGCAGGTAGTTTGCCCCCGGTGATGCGTTGTGCAGACCTCACTAACCTCTGGAGAGCCTTACGTTTGAGGACGGAGCAGTTGCCGTACCAGGCGGTGATACAGCTGGTGCGCCTTCTTCACCACGCTGTCTGTGTGGGTGGACCGATTCAATTTGTCTGTGATACGTACGCCGAGGAACTTAAAACTTACTACCCTCTCCACTAATATCCCGTCGATGTGGATAGGGGGGTGCTCCCTCTGTGTCCTGAAATCCACAATCATCTCCTTTGTTTTGTTGACGTTGAGTGTGAGGTTATTTTCCTGACACCACATTATTTTCCTGACACCGAGAGCCCTCACCTCCTCCCTGTAGGCCGTCTCGTCATTGTTGGTAATCAAGCCGACCACTGTAGTTTCGTCCGCAAGCTTGATGATTGAGTTGGAGGCGTGCATGGTCACGCAGTTGTGGTGGAACAGGGAGTACAGGGTTAGGTTTAGGGCTCAGAACGCACCCTTGTGGGGCCCCAGTGTTGAGGATCAGTGGGGTGGAGATGTTACCTACCCTCACCACCTGGGGGCGCCCTGTCAGGAAGTCCAGTACCCAGTTGCACAGGGCGGGGTCGAGACCCAGGGTCTCGAGCTTGATGACGAGTTTGCAGGGTACTATGGTGTTAAATGCTAAGCTGTAGTCAATGAACAGCATGCTCACATAGGTATTCCTCTTGTCCAGAACGGTTAGGGCAGTGTGCAGTGTGGCATCGTCCGTGGACCTATTTGGGCGGTAAGCAAATTGGAGTGGGTCTAGGGTGTCAGGTAGGGTGGAGGTGATATGGTCCTTGACTAGTCTCTCAAAGCACTTCACGATGACGGTGAGTCGACGGTAGTCGTTTAGCTCAGTTACCTTAGCTTTCTCGGGAACAGGGACAATGGTGGCCCTCTTGAAGCATGTGGGAACAGCAGACTTGGATCAGGATTGATTGACTATGTCTGTAAACACACCAGCCAGCTGGTCTGCACTCTGAGGGCGCGGCTGGGGATGCCGTCTGGGCCTGCAGCCTTGCGAGGGTTAACGCGTTTAAATGTTTTACTCACTTTGGCTGCAGTGAAGGAGAGTCCGCAGGTTTTGGTTGCGTGCCGTGTCAGTGGCACTGTATTGTCCTCAAAGCGGGCAAAAAAGTTATTTAGTCTGTCTGGGAGCAAGACATCCTGGTCCTCAACGGGGTTGGTTTTCTTTTTGTAATCCGTGATTGACTGTAAACCCTGCCACATATCTCTTGTGTCTGAGCCGTTGAATTGCGACTATACTTTGTCTCGATGCTGACGCTTAGCTTGTTTGATTGCCTTGCGGAGGGAATAGCTCCACTGTTTGTATTCGGTCATGTTTCCGGTCACCTTGCCCTGGTTAAAAGCAGTGGTTCGCACTTTCAGTTTCTCGCGAATGCTGCCATCAATCCACGGTTTCTGGTTTGGGAATGTTTTAATCGTTGATATGCATCATCAATGCACTTTCTAATGAACTCGCTAATCGAATCAGCGTATTCGTCAATGTTGTTGTTGGACGCAATGCGTGACATATCCCAATTCACTTGATTGAAGCAGTCTTGAAGCGTGGAATCAGATTGGTCGGACCAGTGTTGAACAGACCTGAGCGCGGGAGCTTCTTGTTTTAGTTTCTGTCTGTAGGCTGAGGGCAACAAAATGGAGTCATTGTCAGCTTTTCCCGAAAGGAGGGTGGGGAGGGCCATATATGCGTCGCAAAAGTTAGAATAACAATGATCCAGGGTTTTACCAGCCCTGGTTGCGCAATCGATATGCTGATACAATTTTAGGGAGTCTTGTTTTCAGATTAGCTTTGTTAAATTCCCCAGCAACAATGAATGCAGCCTCAGGATATGTGGTTTCCAGTTTGCATAGAGTCAAATAAAGTTTGTTCAGGGCCATCGATGTGTCTGCTTGGGGGGGGGGGATATACGGCTGTTATTATAATCTAAGATAATTCTCTTGGTAGATAATGCGGTCGACATTTGATTGTGAGGATTTCTAAGTCAGGTGAACAAAAGGACTTGAGTTCCTGTATATTGTTTTGATCACACCACGTCTCATTAATCATAAGGCATACCCCCCGCCCCTCTTCTTCCCAGAAAGAGGGTTGTTTCTGTTGGAGCGATGCGTGAAGAAGCCAATATAGAGGTAAGATAGTTATCAATTTAATGACACACCATTTAATGACTCAAGGGGCGGCAGGGTAGCCTAGTGGTTAGAGCGTTGGATTAGTAACCGGAAGGTTGCAAGTTCGAATCCCGAGCTGACAAGGTACAAATCTGTCATTCTGCCCCTGAACAGGCAGTTAACCCACTGTTCCTTGGCCGTCATTGAAAATAAAAATTTGTTCTTAACTGACTTGCCTAGTAAAATAAAGGTTAAATTAAAATTTTCATTTAGCTTTTTAAGACGCGTGGAAGCAACTTTGAAGACAATCACCACAACGTGTTAAACAAAACAAAAATGGTTAGAGAAAGCTGCACGGCTGTCAACAGAAGGTGATAAAATCCGACTTATTGTGTATAATGATATGCGAAAGAAACACCCCACTGAACGATTTAGAACATGAAGCCTCACATCTGTAAAAATATTTAAAAGTACAATTGTATCACCAAAGTGCATTTTCACTCACAATGGGTAGTGGGTGAACACTCTATACTGTATTGGTAGGCCTACTATTGTCATTTTTTTATTTTCATGTTTTTGCTCTCAAAGTCACACTTTCTTAATATAAAAACAACATCATTGGAAGTACAAAAAAACGTTTTTTTTAAATCAGGAGACCACCTTTAAGGTCTGGGGAAATCCTATGAAAATTAGATTTATTTTTTTTACCCTTTAATTCAAGTGAGCAGGCACAGAGTACTGTTGTTGGGTTAAAGTGTTTCTGTAGTACAGGCACCTACACTTTGGGTTAAGTGTTTCTGTAGTATAAAACTGTTGTTGGGTTAACATCTGTAGTACAGTACCTGTTGTTGGGTTAGCAGTGTTTCTGTTTAATGTTTCTGTTGTACAGGCACCTAGTACTGTTGTTGGGTTAATTCTGTAGTACAGAGTACTGTTGTTGGGTTAACAGTGTTTCTGTAGTACAAAACTGTTGTTGGGTTAACAGTGTTTCTGTAGTACAGGTACCTAGTACTGTTGTTGGGTTAGCAGTGTTTCTGTAGTAGGACCTAGTACTGTTGTTGGGTTAACAGTGTTTCTGTAGTTACTGTTGTTGGGTTAGCAGTGTTTCTGTAGTACAGGCACAGAGTACTGTTGTTGGGTTAACAGTGTTTCTGTAGTACAAACACCTAGTACTGTTGTTGGGTTAACAGTGTTTCTGTTGTACAGGAACCTAGCACTGTAGTTGGGTTAGCTGTGTTTCTGTAGTACAGGTACCTGGTACTGTTGTTCGGTTAGCAGTGTTTCTGTTGTACAGACACCTAGTACTGTTGTTGGGTTAGCAGTGTTTCTGTAGTACAGACACCTAGTACTGTTGTTGGGTTAGCAGTGTTTCTGTAACACACATGAGAACAAAAGGCCACTGGATTGATGATATCATTCATGATATCATTCTGACAGGTCAATCTGATAGGCTACTTTTTAGCTGGCGAACATATAATAGAGAATGTTTTTGGGAAAGCCTTTCCATCTACCAGAAGACAGTTAGGTCTATCATTACCAAAGCTATATTGTTTGAAACCTGGACCATTGTTCTTGATCTTATGAGGCATGTCTTACCTTGCTTCAAAGTAGACAAGCCAAAATACTACCATAGAAATGTTGAGGGAAATATTTTAGAAACTCATATTTTCTCACTTGTTGTTCAAATCAACTTTATTTCAATGTCTAGCATTTATTGTCTTAGTGCGGATTGGTGCTTATCACGGTAGAAGGCCGTACCTTATCTTGCTCAAACAAAATACATACTTGCTGTGTGCGGATGAACCTGACTTTGTCTGACAACTTGACTTTGAGCCAATCAGAAAGCACGAACCTCCACGTGGGGGAGGTTAAATAGGACACTTGTCATCAGAATTGTTCTACCTAAAACAAAGCTGCATAATACAGCCTTTTTTCTATATCATGTCTTTATATATTTTATGTCGAGCTAAGAGTTTTGTCTGAAGAAATATTTTTTGTTGAGTTTGGTAATGTACATTAGCTTGCTAACTGAGCAAGGCAGTCACACAAACTTCATATGAAACTAATGGTGTGGTGAGTGCAGCATAATGCTAGCACAACAGCTAGCTAAATGGTAACCATTTAGATAACATTAGGCAGCTTGCTAAAAACATGCATCTATGGGCTGTATGCAATTATGGAGAGTGGATAAAATTGTTTCTTCATCTTGCTAGCTAGTTATCTAGATGTGGCCATCTGACTAGTATCAACAAGGGCTTTCTTCAACACCAGCACAGCTAGCTGACATTCACTAGACCATAAAGCAACACACATGGACATGCAATGCCAACAAACGCAACCTTCTGGATTGGAACGTTTTAACAAGGCTGAGTGGTTGACGTTTTCACAATCTTTTCTCTGTGAACATAAACCGCTATAACCATTGTTATGGATTTTTCCATCTCTGTCCAAATATCTGTACATACAACTGCTCAAATGTGAGGTGTAGCGGAAGAGCTATAGGAGGATGGGCTCATTTTAATGGCTGGAATAGAGTTGATGGAACAGAGTGTCCATATGTTTGACTCCGTTCCATTGATTCCATTCCAGCCATTACAATGAGCCCATCCTCTTATAGCTCCTCCCACCAGCCTGCTCTGGTGCAGTGCGCATTTTAGAAGGTAAATTGAAATCATAGTTTTTCAACATTTGGATCCTAACATTCTGATCTGTTCCATCCTCCTTATGAATTGATACAGCATATACCTCCACTATACTACTTTGATACACATCAGTGGGGATTAAGAATTGAGTACACAAAATGTCCATTGAAAACAAAGTGGTACACCTGCGTATGTCCTCCATTACACCACTGACTGTATGATTTGAGAATGGTGCTCCTCCCTCACTGCTTTTGCCTTTTCACATCACCTTCCGTAGACCGGTGCAACACGGCTCAGTTTAGTAGAACTCCCTCATAGGCTGCATAACAAAGTCACCCCAATTCTGATATTTTCACCAATCAGCTCTGAAAAATATCTGATGTGAAAAGATCTGGTGTAAAAAGATCTGATTTGATTGGTCAAAAGACCAATAAGTGGAAAAATGATTAGAATTGGGCTGCTTATGAAACACAGCAATAGGTCACTTTCTACATCTAAGGTGAGGTGACGCAACAACCAATGGTTGCATGCCACATCATCAACTGTGTCATCCACTGACATATGATGTGGTAAGCTGATACTTAAAATACCTATTGTAATAAACATATTAAACACATGTAATAACGCATTCACTGACTGTTGTCTGCCTGTGGCCTAACCATGCAATTGTGGCTTGCAGACTGTGTCATAACCCTCCCCTGTCCTTCTGTAGATACTAATCGCACTGGTACAACCCTGTACGGGTGGCTGACTGAGATAACATATACACTGAAATTCCTAAAACACACACACCCGACCCCCTTCGGGATGGGCTCCAAAGACAAAGAACTCTGTCGAGAACTAATGGGTTACGGACACCAGGTTGGAGGGGACTGTCTATCACCTAAAAGCAACCTGCCAGGACTACCAGAATCTACCTATGTCATTTCAATGTATTAAAGAGACTGCACATCATGTTTCGGTCTCTTTTTCCGACATTTCCATAAGAGCTAGACGAAGGGGCCGTGCAGCACGCTTTGACAGATATCATTACGCTTGAATAAACGGTCTTTTATTATACCTTATCCGCCTTGTCCAGAGTCTCAACTTGATCTCATTTCTCATGTATCTATTCATCAACAAAGTGGTAGCAGAGGATGGTTTAAACCCATGAATTCGGTCCATAGAGAGTTGATGAAAGAAAAGACAAGTTGACGACAGATTCCAGAAGGACGGGCGACCTGTCTGAAAGGAGCCATCGGGGATTCAACTCGCCTCAGGAAACTGATCAAAGAGCTCGACACTATAAGGTAAGCAGAACCTGTTAAATCAAAATCTGCATATTATATCATAGTCAATATCCCAAATTATGATCAGTAGTACTGAGGCGTGAGTATGAATTGCTGTTAAATTTATGAAAAATTATCCGATAACCAAAGGCATTGCGTATTGATATCTGTGTAAATATATTGTCAAATCTTATTCATATAGCCTGGTACTAGTAGATGTAAATCAACTAGGGGTAACAGTGAGGAATTTGATGGCATAATGAAGTGAAATGTGATACATTGTCAAATCTTATTCATATAGCCTGGCACTAGTGGATGTGGCAATCAACTAGGTGTGACAGTGAGGAATTTGATGATTTAGTGAAATGAAATGTGAATGAGATGATTAAATGTTTTGTTAATTGATAGAGACGTATAAGCAAGACTGGGACTAGTGGAGTTGACATCCCACTAGGAGAATCAGTTAATAAGTGGACTAGGAGTGAAGGAATTAAACCTGTTCTCTCCAGATTAATGTCACTGATTGACCGTTTCATGAGACCGAGTGATACCGACCACCGACTCTAAATTTGACCGCCGAGTCAAAAGTTTGGGCGGGGGCGTGCGGCCGCCGTGCTGTGCAACGAATTGATTTTTGTTCCCTTTGTGCTGTTGGTGTTGCCTAGAATTAATTTGACAAATATTAAAAGGCATTTGAATGCATTGTCATTGACCCAAAAGTAGACGTTTGGGACACTAACATGATCTCATTTCTCATGTATCTATTCATCAACACTATCAAGGCGATGTAAGATCTGTCAGACTTCAGCAACGTCTAAGCTTTAGAAAGGGCCGAAGTCTGTTTGGACACAAACTTCCTCAAAGTCCCAGCCACATAGGCTGTGGTTACACAGGCAGCCCAATTCTGACATTTTGCCCCACATTGCTGGCAAAACAGCTTATCTGATTGGTGAATAGACCAATTGGTGGGAAGAAGATCAGAATTTGTTAGCGACAGACACTTGAACATGTATGAAATTGAATATGCATTCATCAATTGTCTGTTTTCTGTAAAATGTTGACCTGAATTTGGTGTGTGCTTTTTTTGTCGTCCATTCACCTCTGTTGTTCACCATGCGTCAACGGATGACTCCTGTTGAAAAACAATTGGCTCAATCTGGAATGGGTTGGAGTTCACTCTTTAAAACTGTCAGATTGGTCCATGATGTGTAAACTCCACCCTCCAGCACACCAATGCACACCAGCTGAATGAAATCAAGAGCACCTAATCGCAATTGGGAAATTAAAACCAATTGACATGAAGTACATTGGTTGACAGCTGAACATAATTAGCCATTCAGGTTAGAAGGGTCTGGGGTTCCTTTATGAGGTGCAACCAAAACAGCTGTTAAATAGCAACAGGGATATTCTGGCATTAGTTCTGAATACAGTTGTGTTTTTGATAACTAAAATGGCTGTGACTTTTGGACTCTCTTTGAGGTTAGTTTTTCAACGTATTCATCTGGTTGGTTGACCTTTTTCTTATATTTTACACTGGTTATGTTTAACTGTCAATGTTTTGTAGTGTTTATTGGCTTTGTTGACTGCTAATTGGAGGGATAACGTGTTTTCCCCTCATGGTGAGTTTTTGTTTTACACTGCTTCAGTTAAAATCACAGTCTTTACACTAATGCTTTGTTTCCTAGGTGATGCTTATGGGCATCCTGCCTGCACTGGACCTGAACCAACTGGATCCCAAGCAAGTGTGGTGTCTGGTCCAAATGCTAAAGCTACTGGCCACAATACCCTGGCAAGTGTGACGCCGGGTCCAACTGCCAACCATACCTCTGCAGAAGCGGCTGGCGTCCTTCGTGCCTCTGCAGGAGCTGCGGCCGGCCTTGAACAGACGGCCCGACCCCTCGACAAGCTAGATAGGGAGATCATAATTTGGTTTGCCCAACTCCTTAATCATCTTTCCCCTGTTACTGTGCCTCCATTTGAAGAAAAGGGCAAGGTAACTGAGCTGAGGAATTGTGCAAACTAATGCGCTTGTTTGAAATGAGGATCTCCTTCACTTGCGCTTCATCATGCAAATTGTTTACAGGGGTGAACACTACAATGGTATGAATTGTTTTCATAACCATACGACTAAAATTGGCATCTGATATGGCCACTATTGCTGACACTTAGGTTCTACAGTTACGATTTTGATTTGGCCTGGTGTTCCTGCTACTCTTGCATGATTTGTTCAATGAACAATTTGACTTCCAAAATGCCTTGTCTTTTAAATGTGGGTTTCTCTTCTGCCTACCATGTGTTTGCTGATTGGGGACAGGCTGGGTCTGGAGGAAAAGGGATTGTGGATCACACCACTTGTGGAAACAGATTTGTTTTCCTTTGTTTCTGGTAGTTGAAAGGTTGACTGCATTGCTTTTTGTTTAAATTCCTCATTGTTTGCATTGTCAACATACACACACTTACCCCACCAGACATGCCACCAGGGGTCTTTTCACAGTCCCCAAATCCAGAACAAATTAATTGTACAGTATTATATAGCGCCATGATTGTATGGAACTCCCATATTTCGCAAGAGACCAGCAACTCTGGTTTAAAAAAAACAAAACATAGCAACACCTCACGGCACAACGCCTCTCCCCCATGTGACCACCTGCTTGTGTGTAAATGAGATGCACAAACACACACATTTAAAACATGTAAATTGCCAAGTATTTTTTTGTGTGTCAGACCCCAGTAAGACTAGCTGACATCGGCTAATGGGGATCCTAAAAAAAAATAATAAAATAATATTTTCAACTACTTTAAAACCTTTTCAACCACCCCCCCCCATTCAGCTGAAAAGGTGGCGCAGGGAATTTAAAAATATTCTTTAGAAATATTTAACTTTCACACATTAACAAGTCAAATGAAAGAAACATATTGTTCATCTACCCATGTCCGATTTTATTTATTTGTTTTACAGCTAAAACTAAATTTGTTAGACCACCAAATCAAAGTGAAAACACAGCCATTTTTTCCAGCCAAAGATAGTCACAACAGCAGGATTAGAGAGAAAATGAATCACTAACCTTTTGAAAATCTTCATCAGATGACACTCATAACATGTTACACAATACATTTGTTTTGCTCGATAATAAGCATATTTATATCCACATCTCGGTTTACATTGACGCAATGTTCTGAACTGCCTCCAAAATATCCAGAGGAATTATAGAAAGCTACGCCAGATAACAGAAATACTGATAAACTTTGACTAAAGATACATGTTCTACATATAATTAAAGATACACTGGTTCTTAATGCAACCGCTGTGTCAGATTTTTTTTAAACGTTACGGAAAAAGCCTAATATTGCAATAATCTGAGACGGCGCTCAGACGTAAAAGTATTTCTCCGCCATTTGGAGTCAACAGAAATACGAAATTACAACAAATATTCCCTTACCTTTGATCTTTCATCAGAATGTAGTGCAAGGAGTCGTAGTTCCACAAAAAATCGTTGTTTTGTTCCATAATGTCCAATACTAGTGTCCAAGTAGCTGCATTTGCTATCACTTTCAGCTCACGTGCCCAAAAACTGACTGCTGGTCCAGGATAACTCGCACGAAAACTTCCAAAAGATATATTCCAAGTCAAATAAACTGGTCAAACTAAGTAGGGAATCAATCTTCAGGATGTTATTATCATATATATCCAATAACGTTTCAACCGGATCATACGTTTTCAGCTGCAGCCAAATGGAACAGCGGTAGCACCCACAGAGAAATGCACCACATGAAAATGGCATTCTGTCTGGTCACTGACTATTTCCCCTCCCATTCGGTCAAAGTTCACAGCAAATGCTCCATTCCACTTTCTACTGAATGAGGACATCTAGTGGAAGGTGTAGGACGTGCTACCAGATCCATATCTTGTTGGGAGAGGAGGGGGCGATGATGTCAAAGTTGCCCCACATTCAGAATTTCACTTCTTGTTCAGAAGATTGCCTTCCCTATGAGTTCTGTTATACTCACATATATAATTCAAACAGTTTTAGAAACTTCAGAGTGTTTTCTATCCAATAGTAATAATAATATGCATATATTAGCAATCTAGGACAGAGTTGGATAAAGTTACTATGGGCACGCAATTCATCCAAAGTGAAAATACTGCCCCCTATCCTCAACAAGTTATAAGCATTTGAAAAACTACAACCTTTTCTACCCAGGTCTGATCACCACGGGACACTGGGTGTAAACGATATAGTGAAATGCTTCCTTGCAAGATCTTTCATCAACAGTACAGAATCAATATGAAAGAAACAGAGCGAAAGGACATAGAAAGAGGGGAGTAACTGCAAATCATAGCACAGTCCATGTGTATGTTCCCATGGTAGCAAGCATCTCCAATCCAAAATTAAATCTAGAATGGGCTTCCTATTTCGCAACAAAGCATCCCTCACTCATGCTGCCAAACACCCTCGTAAAACTGACTATCCGCCAATTGACTTCGGAAACATCATTTAAAAAATAGCCTCCGACTCTCAAATTGGATGCAGTCTATCACTTTTGGAATAACTGTCTTCAAAGTAATGACTCGGGACGTCGGGTTTGATATGAAAGCTTATTTTAGTAATAATACTTGTTCACGTTACATTTAACAACTTTAGATTCTACAGAGCAATGGAAGTAAGATGCTAGTGAAAGGTCGGCTTAATCACTTCACACCTGCACATAACTGGCGCCTTATTTCTCATTCCCTGTCGCAAGGCATTCTGGAACTTGCAGTCAAAAGCGTAATTCAATACTAACCAATACAATTACATAACTGTAAAGAAATATCTTTCGGTACAGCTAAATGAATTAACTTAAACATTAACTCTGTAACACATTAAAGTTACAACAATCACAGCGCCATCCATTTTGTCACCAAAACCCCGTATACTTCCCACCACTGTGAACTGTACTCTCTCGTTGGCTGGCCCTCGCTTCAGACTCGTCGCCAAACCCACTGGCTCCAGTTCATATGCAAGTCTTTGCAAGGTAAAACACTGCCTTATCTCAGTTCACTGGTCACCATAGAAGCACCCAATCGCAGCACCCCGGCGCCTCAGCAGAAGTGACAGGCCCCGGCGCCTCAGCAGAAGTGACAGGCCCGGCGCCTCAGCAGAAGTGACAGGCCCCGGCGCCTCAGCAGAAGTGACAGGCCCCGGCGCCTCAGCAGAAGTGACAGGCCCCGGCGCCTCCAGGCCCCAACGCAGCAGAAGTGACAGGCCCCGGCGCCTCAGCAGAAGTGACAGGCCTCAGCAGAAGTGACAGGCCCCGGCGCCTCAGCAGAAGTGACAGGCCCCGGCGCCTCAGCAGAAGTGACAGGCCCCAACGCCTCAGCAGAAGCGACAGGTCCCGGCGCCTCAGCAGAAGTGACAGGCCCCGGCGCCTCAGCAGAAGCGACAGGTCCCGGCGCCTCAGCAGAAGCGACAGGTCCCGGCGCCTCAGCAGAAGTGACAGGTCCCGGCGCCTCAGCAGAAGCGACAGGCCCCGGCGCCTCAGCAGAAGTGACAGGCCCCGGCGCCTCAGCAGAAGTGACATGTCCCGGCGCCTCAGCAGAAGCGACAGGCCTTGAACAGACGGCCCGACCACTCAACTGGGAGATCATAATTTGGTTTGGCCAACTCCTTAATCGTCTATATTTCACTGGTAACCCCCAAAGCCAATTCCTCCTTTGGCCATCTTTCATTCCAGTTCTCTGCTGCCAATGACTGGAACGAACCACAAAAATCACTGAAGCTGGAGACTCTATATCGCCCTCACTAACTTCAAGCACCAGCTGTCAGAGCAGCTAACAGATCATTGCACCTGTACATAGCCCATCTGTAAATAACCCATCCATCTACCTCATCCCCATACTGTATTCATGTATTTATTTTGCTCCTTTGCACCCCAGTATATCTACTTGCACATACATCTTCTGCACATCTACCACTCCAGTGTTTAATTGCTATATCGTAATTGCCTCGCAAACATGGCCTAATTTATTGCCTTTACCTCCCTTATCTTACCTCATTTGCACACACTGTATGTATATATTTATTTTTTCTACTGTATTATTCTGTATGTTTTGTTTATTCCATGTGTAACTCTGTGTTGTTGTATGTGTCAAACTGCTTTGTTTTATCTTGGCCAGGTCACAGTTGTAAATGAGAACTTGTTCTCAACTAGCCTACCTGGTTAAATAAAGGTTTAATTAATTAAAAACAAAAAAACAAAAACTAGCCTACTGATCTGACTGCACTTGTTATGTTAACAATAACACTGAAAATATCAAAAAAGAAGGACCAAGCGTTTTCAAAGGGGGGAATCAGGCTGAATCTATAACATTTTACAGAGGCCAGTTCATGAAGGAACGCTTGCTCATTAAAGTTTTTTAGCATGCGTCTATGACAAATCAGGACAGGTCATTTCACAGAGCAGCCATTACAAACACAGGCTGTAAAACAGTGATCACTAAGGTCATTACAGAAAACACCAGACTGATACCTATCAGGATTATTTGTGAGGGTGACATCAAGGAGAGTAGCCTTTTCTGGGTGTTTGGAGTCATACCTTGTGGTATTGCTGATAATCTGAGAAAGATGTAGGGAGTCCCATTGATTTAGGACTTGGTCAGGTGGTTTAAGCATGTCCCAGTTTAGGTCACCAAGCAGGACAAATTCAGACTTAGTGTCACGGGCCATGAGAGACCTTAGGGCAGGTAGATTACTGGCCCGTGTTGATGAAGGATGAAAGCACCAAGCAACAGTCAACGAAGAGATATTTGAAAGTTTAATGCTTAAAACAAGCAAATCAAATTGTTTGGGGACAGATTTGGTGGATACAACTGAGCACTGAAGGTGATCCTTGGAAAAGATGGCCACTCCCCCACCTTTAGAAGATCTGTTTTCTGAGGATTGGAAATCAAGAGATTGACTGCCGACCCTCAGAGATTGACTGCAGACACTGTTCGGAGGTGCTAAATACTAATTGACAGGCAAACATTAGACAATCCTACCTGTTGTGTCTGATCTATAATGGATATTACCATCTCTGTGGGATTGATGGAACAGAGTTTCAAATATGTTTGATATGTTTGAGTCCGTTCCATTGATTCCATTCCAGCCATTACAATCAGCCCGTCCTCCTATTGCTCCTCCCACCAGCCTCCTCTGGTGCAGTGTGCAGTTTGGAACATTCTGAATAGGCCTACCACCGTGTGCACATTCATGCACTTAAAATGTGAAGAAACCATAGTTTTTCAACATTTGGATCCTAACATTCTGATCTGTTCCATCAGCCTTATGAATTGATACAGCATATACCTCCACTATACTACTTTGATACACATCAGTGGGGATTAAGAATTGAGTACACAAAATGTCCATTGAAAACAAAGTGGTACACCTGCGTATGTCCTCCATTACACCACTGACTGTATGATTTGAGAAGGGCGCTCCTCCCTCACTGCTTTTGCCTTTTCACATCACATTCCGTGGATAGGTGCACTGCAGTTCAGGTGAGTAGAACTCCCTCACTTCAGCAGCGTCTAAGCTTTGGAAATTGGCTGAAGTCTGTTTGGATGCAATCACAAACTACCTCATAGTCTGTTTGGTCCCAGACACACAGGATGTGTTTACACAGGGAGCCCAATTCTGATCCTTTGCTGGCAAAACAGATGATCTGATTGGTGAAAAGACCAATTAGTGAGAAAAAGAGCAGAATTTGGCAGCTACAGCCGCATGAACATGTATGAAATTCAATATGTGTTCGTCAATTGTCTGTTTTTTTGTAATATGTTGAACAGAATTTGGTCTCTTTCTTTTGTCGTCCAATTCTCTCTCTGTTGTTCACCATACGTCAACAAATGACTGCACCAATCGAAATTTGGAAATTGAACCAATGGAAATGAAGTTCATTGGCTGACAGCTGTACATAATTAGCCAGCCAGGTGAGAAGGGTCTGGGATTCCTTTATGAGGTGCAACCAAAACAGCTGTTAGAAATAGCAACAGGGATATTCTGGCAGGCTGTCCAGAATTAGTTCTTGAATACTGTTGTGGTTTTGATCACTAATATGGCTTTTGGACTCTCTTTGAGGTTAGTTTTTCAATGCGTTCATCTGGTTGGTTTACCTTGTCTAAGTCTTCACTGTTTATTTATGTTTAACTGTCTAAATGTTTTGTAGTGTTTCTTGGATTTGTTGCCTGCTAATTGGAGGGATAAAGTGTTTTACACTTAAAGGTGCGTTTTGGTTTACACTAATTCAGGTCAAATCACAGGCCTAGTTCCGATCCAAATTTAGGCTGGCATTTTCCCACAATGTTTTCTTTGTTTCCTAGGTAACGCTCATGGGCATCCTGCCTACACTGGACCTGAACCAACTGGATCCTATGCTCAAGCAACTGTGGTGTCTGGTCCAAATGCTAAAGCTAGTGGCCACAATGCCACGTCAGCGGCAGCTACTAGCCACAATGCCACGTCAGCGGTCAGCTACTAGCCACAATGCCCCGTCAGCGGTAGCAACTGGCCACAATGCCACGTCAGCGGAAGCAACTGGCCACAATGCCACGTCAGCGGAAGCTAATGGCCACAATGCCACGTCAGCAGAAGCTCCTGGCCACAATGCCACGTCAGCAGAAGCTAACTGGCCACAATGCCACGTCAGCAGAAGCTAATGGCCACAATGCCACGTCAGCAGAAGCTAATGGCCACAATGCCACGTCAGCAGAAGCTCCTGGCCACAATCCCACATCAGCAGAAGCTACTGGCCACAATGCCACGTCAAGTGTGAAGTCCGGCCCCGGCTCCTCAGCAGAAGTCTCAGGCCCCGGCTCCTCAGCAGAAGTCTCAGGCCCCGGCTCCTCAGCAGAAGTCTCAGGCCCCGGCTCCTCAGCAGAAGTCTCAGGCCCCGGCTCCTCAGCAGAAGTCTCAGGCCCCGGCTCCTCAGCAGAAGTCTCAGGCCCCGGCTCCTCAGCAGAAGTCTCAGGCCCCGGCTCCTCAGCAGAAGTCTCAGGCCCCGGCGCCTCAGCAGAAGTCTCAGGCCCCGGCGCCTCAGCAGAAGTCTCAGGCCCCGGCGCCTCAGCAGAAGTCTCAGGCCCCGGCGCCTCAGCAGAAGTCTCAGGCCCCGGCGCCTCAGCAGAAGTCTCTCAGGCCCGGCGCCTCAGCAGAAGTCTCAGGCCCCGGCGCCTCAGCAGAAGTCTCAGGCCCCGGCTCCTCAGCAGAAGTCTCAGGCCCCGGCGCCTCAGCAGAAGTCTCAGGCCCCGGCGCCTCAGCAGAAGTCTCAGGCCCCGGCGCCTCAGCAGAAGTCTCAGGCCCCGGCGCCTCAGCAGCAGTCTCAGGCCCCGGCGCCTCAGCAGCAGAAGTTTCAGGCCCCGGCGCCTCAGCAGAAGTCTCAGGCAGCAGAAGTCTCAGGCCCCGGCGCCTCAGCAGAGTCTCAGGCCCCGGCGCCTCAGCAGACATCTCAGGCCCCGGCGCCTCAGCAAATTGTCTCAGGCCCCGGCGCCTCAGCAGCAGAAGTTTCAGGCCCCGGCGCCTCAGCAGCAGAAGTTTCAGGCCCCGGCGCCTCAGCAGCAGAAATTTCAGGCCCCGGCGCCTCAGCAGCAGCGTCCGGCCCCGGCGCCTCAGCAGCAGCGTCCGGCCCCGGCGCCTCAGCAGCAGCGTCCGGCCCCGGCGCCTCAGCAGCAGCGACAGGCCCCGGCGCCTCAGCAGCAGCGACAGGCCCCGGCGCCTCAGCAGCAGCGACAGGCCCCGGCGCCTCAGCAGCAGCGACAGGCCCCGGCGCCTCAGCAGTAGCGTCCGGCCCCGGCGCCTCAGCAGAAGCTACAAGCCTTGAACAGACGGCGACACCACTCAACTAGGGAGATCATAATTTGGTTTGGCCAACTCCTTAATCGTCTTATCCCTGTTACTGTGCCTCTTGAAGAAAAGGGCAAAGGCAACTGAGGTGGGGAAATGTGGGAACGAATGCGCTTGTTTGATATGATGATCTCCTTCACTTGTACATCGTCATGCAAATTGTATACAGGGGTGGATGATACATTGTTATGAATTGTTTTTATAAACAAACGACTAAATTTATTTCTGATTTAGAGATTGCTGACACACTTTTAGGTTCTACGGTTATGCTTTTGATTTAGCCTGGTGTTCCTGCTACTCTGGCATGATTTGTTTAATAAACAATTTGACTTCCAAAAACCTTGTTCTTATAATATGATGTTCTCTTCTGCCTACCATGTGCTTGCTGTTTGGTAACAGACTGTGGACCTGGAGTAAAAGGGAATGTGGTTCACAACACTTGTATAAACAGATTTGTTTCTGGTTGTTCAAATTCTAAAGTTCTCAACTTGTCAGAGCTCCCTCATGTTCATACTTTACCTGTCCCTTTGTGTAGGCTGTTTGATTTACAGTAATCTGCCGTTTACCACCAATGCCTAAAGCATGTGAATGGAGTTTTACTCATCGTCCCATTACCTGTCACGAACCTGTCACAGGGATGCTGAAGTTTCTCCTTGGCCTTATTCAGAAACATTAAAACAACTTCATACATTCTGCCTGTTCTACAATATTGGTCTTGCCAGGCACATGAATGCAATCACATATGCACAATTTCAAGAAACACTTGGTGTTCTGACATTTTAGGACTGTCAAGCAACTAACCTCGGGATAAAAAACATCCTCACTGTCAGCTGTGTAATTTTCAGCAAACTTGATGTACAAAAATGTGTATGAACATAAGATTCAACAAACTGAACAAGACTAACAAATGGAATAATGTGTCCTGGAACAAAGGGGGGTCTGTTGGGGATTAATAAGAATTAGTTGGGTAACATAGGATGTTTTATTTTCATGATATGCTTATGAGTTATTTCTCAATGTATTTTGTTGTACTATAGTGGTGGCCATTGGCAGTTATCTGTTCTCTGACAGGACTAAGTTGCTTGGGTCGCAGAGAGGTCAAGGTGTCATGTGTAAACATATCTTTTGCTCCACTGTGTCTGTGTGCCAGTCACTCCCTACTTTTCCCATCGGGGAGAGGAGGATGGCAGTGTCTGGAATCATTCTTTGCTCCCTCTTTTGTTGCTCCTATCTTGACCTATAGCCTCACTCTCCTCTCCGTGAGCTTGTCCAGGATTGGTTGTATTTAGAATTGGTTGTATCTAAATGACAATTTGATATATATCATAGGGTGGGGGTAATGTCTTGGTACCATTTTGTACCAAGGACGAGATAAGAGCTTTGTTTAGGAGACCAAACTGAACGATAATTTATAGCCAACTCTGTCTGGCTAGGGGATACTCCTCTCTGAAGTAAAGTCTTTCTTTGTGTAAGTTCCTAAGTCCTGTGGTTTGTCATGTCGTCTAGGGGGGGTTGGATCTTTGCTATAAAGGATCCCATTTGCCATTATGTTAGGGACTCTCAACTCTTCATTAGAGATACTGAACTGTTGAAAGTCAAAATGCTATTGCAAAATCTTAATTATTATTAAAGGTGAAGATTAAGCATAACTCTGACTGGTGTGTGATTTGCTCTCTCATCATTTGGTCATTAACCTGTCTGGCCCACCCGGGACTCAACCGCACCCCCTGCCAACGATAAATGCAAATGCGCTACGCCAAATGCTAATAGCACTCGTTAAAACTCAAACGTTCATTAAAATTCACATGCAGGG